>NC_092695.1:32855874-33155874 GCF_964275005.1 Diadema setosum
TGTTGTTTTGATTCATATGTAATTACAGGCTGATGTTGTTATGAAAGTTGATTTGTATGTTAAACTCTTCTTCTTCTTCTTCTTTTTTGTTTTGTCTTTGCATAGGTGTGACCTACTCTGTATCACTTTGTTTTCATTTGTTATTGTATTTGGAGAAAGAAAATGCAGATATAAACCAAACCAAACCCAACCAAAACCAAACTAAACTAAACCAAAGCAATAAGGTTCAACATAGTTACTTATACGGATATCCGGTAAACATCAATATCCTCACAACTATTCAAAGATCACCTACTGACGGGGTGTTCAGACACACAAAATTTAAACCAGGACGGTATAGCTATCCCATGAATTCATGTGCCTGAACGCTGACTTGCGAAATGTCGTGTAACGAAACGAGGGACAGGGCATACTGGAACTCATTATATACCTCAAGTGATGAATCCTCGATTCTGATTGGTTGAAGTCGGGCATAAAATCAAACATGCCCCCCAAACAGCCTTCATAGCACCCAAACTGCTCTCTCTTTAATTGTTAATAAGTATGTTAGTATTTGTTAGTAAGTAGTTAGTCATGTAAGTATATAGATCTACTTGCGTGTTCATTAATGTACGTGAGTGTGTCTGTGTGTGTGTACCTGCGGTTACGCGTGCGTTCATTTTTGCATGTGACGCGTGTAAGGACACTTTAACATCAACTGGGAAAAATCAAACAGTTTGGAAACTCTAGACTTTTTTTTTTTTCATTTATAGAGAAAAAGTGATATATGTGACAGCACATCTGCAAATGAGATTAGGCTATGATGTCATGGCCTCAAAATATGTCTAATTGGGATAGAAGAAGATGACACAAAGATAATTATTTTAGCTACTCATTACTGAAAAACAAGAGCGAAGCTCCATTTCCAAATAGTCATTTTTTGGCTCTGGATTAATTATTGATGACGGATGAGATTATTTATTTCTGAATCTTTAATGAGTGAAGGTTCTTGAATGGGAAACTTGCAAAGCGATGCCATCATTAACATATCTAATATAGTAGTTCGATGGCTGAGATCGGCTGCCAAGCAGTTTCGCTAAACGTGAGAAAAATGATACAAATCCACGGTTTGTTTGCGGATTTTTATTTTTTTTTGGGGGGGAGGGGTTGTGGGGCCATTTTAAAGAAACTTTCACCGTTCGGCTAATTTTGAACTTTGAAAATTTAATGCAATTTGAATTTGCTCCCTTTGAGATGCATGACATAACTTCATTCTCACGCCTAAAAACAATCAACACAATCAACACAAACAAACAAACAAACAAACAAACAAACAAACAAAACTGCCCGGAGAAACGGAGGACCAAATCGCCTGCTAAGTTGAGGATGTACAGTTAGAATTCATGCCTGGCATTACCTTGGGTGCTGTAAGCTATTTCCTGATAAAAATGATATAATCCTCTGTATATGTATGAGATTAAAGATGTCCAACTATAGGTACGGGGGATGTCATTTGACTCCATCCAGACATGTTCTAGTATATGCATCCAAGAACTATAGAATATTCTGTTTTCCAGCGCAACATATGAAAAAGAAGGATATCTTTAAACGGACCAGATTGAAGATTAAATAATGTGTTCCTATACGGGCGATGAGCAGCTGTCTACTAAGGTTACACACCCTGCGGCGTCTGCACGTGTTGTCGTGTGCACCTTTGAAAAAGAACTGCTCTTCCTATTTTAATTGAATTCAAATAACAGTAGAACATATAAAAAACAAGTTTCACTAAAATAGGACAAAAACGGGAGGAAGTAAAGGGATGTTTGCTTCTTTTGCAGAAGTTAAGAATGCTCCCTAGAAATGATATCCGTCCCAGTGGTGTATGCCAATTATACCTTAAGATGAGCCCAAAACTTAAAATGGCATTATTGCTAAATCGATTTCTTCTTCTTGATTCACATGAAAGATTCTTAATCATGATCTGAGCGCTCAGGAAATGGAGTCGATAGTCGGGCAATGACGTAATTACCTAATCTTATCTTTATGATGTGTGACTGTCACCTATATCGTTCTTGGCTTAAACTAGGAGAGAAAAAAACCCCCCCAAAACTTTGTCATATTTCAGACTTTGATAGAATGCTAAATTCTAATGCCAACACACGTATCATGTAAGCTTCCGTAGTGAATTAACTTGTTCTTGGAAATCATATCAATTAAGATGGCAGGACGATGGTGCAAATTGCACACTGCCGTGTGATCGATCATCAATCAAATCTAGATATATTTATACCACACTCGATTTTTTCCAAGATTCTGTCACATCAGAAATGAATCAGTTTTTATCTTGAGTTGTGACATTCTGTTTCTCATTCTCACACCTTTGCTGATTCAGGAAAACTGGCAAGACGCCATCCAATATCTAATTTCCTATTGATAGTTCACAAGTCATCATTCATGGCTAATTGCACATGGAGACAATTAGATATAAATAAATAAATATATATATATATATATATATATATATATATATATATATATATATATACGCACACACACATACACACACATACACACACACACTTTCGTTTCCTTCCAACTTCAATCCTTTTTCCTTCTTCTTGATCGACATACAAAAGATCACAAAAACTATGCTGCGATAAGCGTTTTGCAGATTAAGCTTCTCTATTTTTGCAGCTTCTTTCTCTTTTTCCCCCGTATTCGATGACCCATCTGTCACTTCATTAGTCATTATCTTCATCATCACCATTATCATCATCATCATCATCAACAGGCCAGTAGTCTTCAGGAAGATTTCCTTGGTAATTCAATTCAATCCATTACAATTCAGCTTCATTTTTCATTCCCATTAAATAAACAGGGAAAATCATATACAATGCATTTTTAGAACATATTTGTAATAATTTCAAAAACGTAAATCAACAAAATACATGTGATCATGAGTAACAACATAATTGCATTTTTAAGGTATACACATATGCATAGTACAAGGATGGGAATGGAAATGGAGAGTCCCATTAAAAAGCAAAGCTTGTACGGTGTGTGGGACCCTCAGAAAACACATGGTGTTGCAAAACAGACTTTTTTTTTCAGAATTAAAGTAAGAATGAAAGGAAGAGTCGGTCCGAGGCTTTTCAATTTCTATATCAAGAATGTTAAGAGAGACACATACGTCCGCAGTCCTCCCGCGCTCCCATGTCTCGCTGTCCACCAAATTAAAGGAGACCTCCGGATGAATTTCAGACTTTTTCATATAAACAGCTATAATATGGTTATACTGGGTACACAGTTTCAGAATTTATTGTGATTGGGATGAGGAATAAGAATGTTTTCAAAATTGATAACAAATTACAATGAACAAGGATGATGACATGGTAGCCTCACTATAAGAATGCATGATTACGGGCTCAAGGAAGCAGTACAAAAGAATAAAGCATGCATAAATTCTACACAGGTGAACTAGTTAAGCACATGGTATTGTAATGGAATTACACTGCTACATTTCTGAAATGGTTATGTGAGGCTCCTATATCATCATCCTTGTTTAGTGTCATTTGTTTTGGGTTTTTCAGACTCTTGATTACTCTGCTCAAGGACCACAATAAATTCCCCAAATCTATACATGGAGCTGTTGATTATGCGCGCCATGATGTGAAATTATGCCCCTTTAACTAGAACGACCAGTGTATCGATGCTCTGCGTTACTATGGAAACTATGATCGATGGCCACTGTAGCCAAAATGCAGCACAAGAGCTCTCGAACATGCAAGCCCTTAGCGCGAAGAATGTGAGAGTGTATCAAATTTTTCTGCAAAACTTTGAGTGCAGACTCCCCTCCCCCACCCACTTTGCATAATCAGCTTCTTTTTTTTTTTTGCATTGCTTGTGAGAGCTATGGACTCTTACGTAAGAATATTTTGATGTACTGCTGTTGCTGACACAACACGTAAATAAATTTGCGTACGTATGTACGCACACACACACACACACACACACATACACACACAAATCATTTTTTTTGTCGTGAAAATTGTCCTCGAGAATATATATCGTCACAAAATTGATCAGACATTTAACATAAAGTTATTTTGGTTGAGTCTACACGAAAAAAAGAGCCTTATATATATATATATATATATATATATATATATATATATATATATATATATATATATACAGAGAGAGAATGAGAGAGAGAGAGAGAGAGAGAGAGAGAGATGAATTGAAGGAAGGAGGGGTTTTCTTTAAATCCATGATTTTTTTTAACTCAAATAAGTGATGTGGAGAAGAATTGAAGTAATTTTTTTGCGTGGCCTATTTACTAGTGGGGGTGACTTTATTCAAACAAAACTCTCTACGCCTTGTTTGCAAGATTGGACAGAAATGTTTTAACTGACAAGCCAATTGTAAAATTTGAATCTGCAATATGTGTCAATGTGATTAGTCATGGCTAAATTTAGTACATATTAGGTCCACTAATCGGATTTTTCCTTGCGTTCTCCTTGGGACGTATGAAGTCACAGGTTTGCGCTCTTTGATATTTCTTACTGAGAAAAGTCGACTTGGTGTATGCATTGTACGTGGGTATTCCATTTTTGTTTCATGTTTTATACTTTCTATATCTCTTGTCCTCAAAGCAGCTAATATAATTATTCAAAAGGCAGCTTGTCAGTGGATTTCTTCTAATCGGTTTACTTAGTCATGACAAAAATGTATACAAAATCTTGTTTGTCTTCTCCCGATCGTACTACACACGTACTTCTTTATAGTTAAACATGCTCACACTTACCAACCCATCTGATGCATCAAGAAACATAACTCGTTAAGAGTTCTATACAGGTTCACCGTTTTTACACAATATTTTTCAAGATCAGACTGAAAACGTCTTATAAGAGGTGGCCGCCAACATACTTAAACAAGAGTTTACCCTTAGTTGTGAAAATGTGCAGCTGTTTTGAAGTTGATGTAACTCTACAGCATGTCTATAGTGTGCTCTGATATTAGCCTTCCTCAGTTTTATGTCCCAAGCTTCGATGGGAAGACAGGCCTTTAAGTTTTTCGTGCTATCCCCTTTAACGGGCGGAAAAATTATATTTTTCCGATAAAAACTAAATTATGAGCAAGTTGTGTCACCTCATCTTGGAAGGGAAAAAAAAATCGTTTTTTTCCTCTTCACAGGACGCCGGTGTATTTTCTCCCCGCTTCTCACATTTTAGTACGTGATGTTGATTCAACAGAGGAAGGACAACAAAGGGGTATGGATTTTTCTCTAGAGACTATGAAGGCACTCGAGAAACTGTCCTGCCCGTCCAATCGAATAAGTACCGATTGCATGCGATTGACTCATATTTATTCTCTCCACACTGATGTGCACGTATTCCCCACGCGAAAACAAAAAGAAGCGCATTAAACATAAACTACTCTATGCACTACTCCTCATCCCTCCCAATTCCCCTCTTCCTCCCCCTCTCTCTATCTATCTATCTCTCTCCCTGTCTTTCTCCTTCTGTCTATCCCCTCCCCTCAACCTTCTCTCTCTCTCTCTTTCTGAAATCTTCGATACGGTACGTCGCCCGAAGGCTTGAGGTGGGAAAAATGGTCAACGCAAAATGAAGACTGGGGAGAATTTCGGGAACGGTATCGATCGCTCGCAGCAGCAAAGTGTAGAACTCTGTTCTTAATTATCGGTTGATTTCTATCTGAGGGATATTTGATACTGTCAAGTGACAATTTAAAGGTCTCCAAGAATAGTGGTACAGCTGTACATCGATATGTGACAGATTTGCTATATACTGACCTAAGTAATACTTAACATCATTTCTGTTGATGTTGGAAAACCGCTTTTGATGTATGTTAACAATTGCAATTTACGTCCTCACCTGTTATACGAATGGTAAAGCTCGTGTACACATGACACGCAGTCACAACTACCATTATGAAGCGAAACGGTCGCTTCATAAATTCCGAAGTACTCATGCCTGGAGAATCATAAACTAAAACAGCAAAAAGAATCCCTGGACATATTCCCCATTGATTGAAATACATATATTGGATGATATGATCGCGCAGACTCATATCACAATATATTTTTGTCGTTAATGATAGCCTAGTAATCAAGTTTGGAGCCCCCATTTTTCCAACTGTTAGTACCATTAAAATCATTTTCCCGTCCCACATATCTATCCAGAACGTATGGATATCTATTATGTGGAAAAATTGGGACTGGATCCTGTCAACAGCGAAGCAAGCTATGAAAAAAAAAAGAGAAATCACGGAATGAACGCCAAAATGTAATAAAGCTGATGTGCCAGAGGCAGTCTCTATCTTTTTTTCTTTTTTTCGTATAAACATTCATCATCATTTCTTCATCAAAAAATGCTTACAACGCAAGATTTTTTTTTTTCATGTGTATAAAAATGAAGATTCAAGATCGCCTAATTCTCAAACTGCTGAAGGGAAAATTAATTTCGTTCTCTCGATATACGCCTTGTGTCTTGGAATGATTGCACTGCTAATCTCGTAAAGGTCGCAATATTGTTAGATCATAATAACTCTTATGTCATGGTGTATCGCTTCATGCCATATAATCTCCATTCCTAAGCCAAGGACATTGCCGTGGGAAACCTCAAACATTGCGAGATATCCAGCCACAGCTATATCGATTGATACCGCTGTGGGATGTTCTTTTCCTATCGTCCTTTCTTCCTTTCTTTTATACTTTCTTTCTTCTCTATCCGTTATGTTCTCTCTTGCAATATTCTTTTCTCTTTCTTTTTCTCTTCTTTTCTTTCTTCCTTTCTTTCTTTCTTTAACGTTCGTACGTTCTTTCTTTCCCGGCTTTTTTTTAACCTTTCCTCCTTTCATTTCTTCTTCCATTCTTTTATATACCTTTCTTCATAACATTTCTTATTTATTATTTCTACATTTGCTCTTTTTTTTTACTCGCTCTCCTTCTTCACTTCTTTCTCTCTATCCACCCTTCCTTCGTTTCTAACCCTTTGCACCATATTTTTTGTTTACCTCTGTCTCCATCGGGGATGAGTGAGTGGAATATTAGACAGGTGTTATATTGTAACAGGTGTCTGAACAGAGTAGCTATATGTGCGCTGTGCCTGATTGATATGGCTTTCTACGAAGACCTTTACATGACTAGTACTTAGTTTTAATAGCACGTGTTAAGAACAGAAATCACACTTTGAGAACGACTTTGGAAAGCAGAAAGCAAAATATAACTAACTTATGGTTTCCTTCATTGTTTTGAAATTACAATAAACTATGTGAAACAGAGGCAAATAAAAACAATGATGGTCTATTTTCCGTTTTCTTTTCTACATGCTCCCATCTATTTTGTGTGTGTTTGTGTGTGTGTGTGCGTGTGTGTGTGTGAGAGAGTGTGTGTGTGTGTGTTCATCTTCTGACTTTTGATGTTACATATTTTGATGTTATATGATCATATCGGATAAATGTCCTTTTGTACTCACTGTCCCGAGTGGCAGGAGTGGATAAGGAAAGCGGGTAAATCTAATTGTCAGAAGGCGCTAAACTACAAATTTTCCCCTGTACCTTCGTGTATTACCATAATGGACTAAGTTAGCCCAAAAGTCAGTATGGAAATAAGTGTGCATAGCAAAAGCCCATGAAGACCTTCTGCATGTCACAGTGATATGCTGCAGCTATGCTTGAAGAGATCGTTTTTGCATCCAAAGGGTTTAAATATCCAAGGCTACACACGTGACAAACAGTCAGTGAGTCCACATCTACAGTAGACAGCAAGCGAGCGAGCACGTATATTACGTGTGGATAATACCTTTCCACGATTATAATTATTTGACTGAAGTCTAATTCGTTTTTAATTCTGTTTGTACTGCGGGCCTGAGACTGAACAAAACTGACCAATACTAATGATACTCGCGTGATCACAAATTTTACCTCTCAACTCTCACTAGGTTTATATGAATGAGTCTCTGGACTGAAATGTGTAAGGGGACATAGTAGCTGTGTGCTTACGCTCACAAAAGAGCATATAGGGTACAGCAGACGAGAAATTTTCTCCTCTTTTCAGTCTCTTTGTGTTAGAGAAGGGGATTAGAGTTGGAAGATCTCGTTTCTCGAAAAAGATATCTCAAAACTCGCCTTCTCAAACCTGAAAATGTCTAGAAGACGAGGAATTATCTCGTATTCTCTGTGGCACGTGTAAGCTGCCGTACAATGTGCATGTGATATTAGGGGTCTTGCATGTATGTATAGGTTTGTCTCTACACATTGCTTGTGATAATTAAAATGATTGAAACTGTATGAAATTGCACATTGTATAAGGGTTGGGTTTTTTGGGTTGTGACATCTCTTTCAAAATACAACTGCCAAATTAATATACTTTACAGTTATTAAGAGAGCAATGTGTCGTAAGAGTCAGTTATTAAGAGAGCAATGTGTCATAAGAATAAACGTTTAGCAAGTTACAATGATGTGATGGCAAACCCGCAAGAGGTTTTTTTTTTTAATTTAAATTTTTCTTTTCAGGTCATTTAATGTCCAAACTCGACCGGAGCGATTAATCATTTCTCATTTCGAAGTTGTTTATTTCTCACGTTTCAAAATGAACAAAACACCCGCAACCAGAGCGATGGGACGAGAGTTACTGTCACGTCGGCGGACGGAGATTGTTGCATGAACTCTCAAGTTTGACGTTTGGTTATTTTTATCCCTAATTGCATAGGATTTACCCAGATTTTCAGGGAAGGTTGAATTTATGGGGTTATGATTATCTGGTGTGTTACGACATCGACAATGGATGGTTGGTGACCCAAAGTTTTAATGAAGAACTATCCTGACAAATGAATGAATATGTTATTTCTGTCTTTGGAAATGTCAGTATTTTTTATCAGTTATGATGTCAGGATAACAGCTCAAGAAAACATTAGCAACGTCAGATGATCAATGATTTACTAAAGTACTTTTTGCTCATAGATGACCACAATCGTCCGTCACGTTGGTCGCCCATGGCAACCAGAATTCATCATGCGCTTCCTATAATCCCGCCCGACCTGGCTACACCAAATCTTTTAAGAAGTAGATCCCATGTACACAGTGTTGCAAGAAGTAGGTAAGGTTAATAAACTGTGGAGTACCGGAATAGTCATAACCATAGGCATTCTTCACCCGGTATAGCTGAACGGCCAGTTTTTTCCATTGGTGCATTATGAAAAAACAACAACAACAGAAAACCATAAATAAAGAAGGATACATTGTTTGCGCGACCTATTTCGTGAACGGCAACAGACGAAGAAGACAAACACACACACACACACACACACACACATGACAAGAAGTCGGTGGAAGAAGTTGGAGAGAGGAAGAAAGATAGACGAAGAGAGAGAGAGGGGGGGGGGTAATCCCACCTTAAATCCACTATACTCATAACTCATTTCACGACAGTTTTATTGTGCGTCTTGCAAGTCGTATATTACTTTGACTATTATCTGTCAAATCAATCTGATAGCTTATCATTGTATCGCGATGAGATAAGTGAATAATTGTTCTCTTCTAAAGCAGAGATTAAACGTGCAAAGATGAAGACTTCCCAAATAACAGCTGAGGGAGTAATCTTTGCTTTACGACAGAAAAGCGTGTGATATCCCGGATTGAAGAATGCACGCTATTAATCAGAAGTACCTGGCGGTGTGAGAATTACGATTACGATTCTTTCGAATCCTACGCACTTCTGAGAGGCAAAATGGCATTTCGTCTCTCACTCACTCGTATCTGTGCGAAGAAATCTGAGCCATATGCATAAAAACAATGATGAATTGTTTTAATTAATCTATGTCATATACCATACTAATATGTATGTTTTGGTATCCTTGACTTTCAATATGCACCATTCTCACGAATACATATAAGGAATTCACCTTATATATACAGGTGGATTCAGTGATTGCAGAATATCGATGGCACAATCTCGTAAAGTTTGAGGAAATATGAACAATCCGATGAAAAATAATGATATCTTTTTTGTTATATTCACGTATCGTCATTATATCTTTTCTATATCATTTATCTGTATATTGTAACACCAGTATTTTTTTGTTGTTGTTGTCTTATCCAGGGATGAAGACACATTAATTTATTAATCATTGTCATGTGACGAAGAAAAAATGGGATCAAATAAAAACCTACCTGTCATTAAATAGGTAAACTATGAGCGGAGAATCTATCGGTTTCCATATAATACAGTCTTGAAACATGTTTATACAATAAATATTTGTAATGGTAGTCCTTTAATATCCAGCCACTATCAACCGAGCGCAAATCTTATGGGAAGAACTCGCGTATAGAGTCCATAGGCAAAAATCGTAATAATTTCGCTGGCAAATCTGAGATATCTTCGCCCTTATGCTAGCTCCCTTTGTGGGAAATATGAGCTTGAGCAAACAGTAACTAGAGCTAGACAAAAAAAAAATCGTAATGATTTCTCTATCAAATCCGAGATTTCCTCGATCTCATACTAACTTCTTTGCTCCCCGTGTGAGGGAAATATGATCGTGAGCATATAGGAACTAGAGTTTGACGTCGCAACTCGAGTCTCCTTTCGTAACGTTACCCCTTAGATCGATCGGTATTAATCTTACGGAAAGGACACCAAGAAGATCAGCGTCTATTTTGCGGTGAGATATTGCTATTATTCTAGAATCCTGAGATGAATTCTTGATGAGGAATTCCCATGACTTCAGACACCTATCTAAAGTGGAGCAGAGAAAAAAAAAACCCTTTGTATTCGTGAAGTAACTCGTACACACACAAATACATACGCATATACAATGATTATACACACATACATATAAACACCCTCACAGACATGAAAACACATATATACACCCACACACATTCCCTGACATAACTTCTGATAAGTCTGTAAATAGGCTTACCCACTCTTGCACAGGACTTTACAAACACACATCGGGCGCCAAGAAGTAAACAAAGAGACTACCCACACGACCAACCTCATTTGCATGACCTTATCTGAACTTCACCAGCATTTAAATTCTAATAATGTTTTTAACTTCTGCTGTAAAAGTGGTATGGCATTTCAGCTCACGCATAAAATTCCAGTGGTTGCTGAGGATGGTGTATAGTGACTGAATCTGATGTGTGATAATGTTTATTTAACGAGACCGTAGGAAAATTGTAACGAATCTAAAGAAGATGCAAAAGTTAAAGTGATTATGAAAGATTTGATCTTCCACACATACACGCGCGAATACAAACAAAATTGATAATACGACTTCTATCATCAGAATTATTGCTCTTCCTCAATTGTCTGGGGTACTTGAGTACAAGATTATTTAAAAGATTTTCAGAGGATAATATTTTGGACTTAATTCGTCCTCCTCTCTACCTTCCTAAAATCATACAAGCCACTCAGATATGTAGACAAATACACGCACACAAACAAACAAACACACACACACACACACACACACACACACACACAGAGAAACATATTACACACAGAAAGGCGCCATAGCATGATCGCGGCGACAAGAATTGCGCCGTTGTGAACGTTAGAGCGAAAAGCAAATATGCCCTTTCTCGATGGAGGAGAATGCCGATCTGCAATGAAAAAAAAAGAAGAAGAAAAAGAAGAAGCGAAGAGTGGTGTCCTCGCTTTGCACCTCTTGTGTATCTCGGGACGTTGAAATATTTCCTGTCTCTTTCACGACCCCACCGATGTCCGTTTGGCATCGATGCTGTTGTGCCGGAAGCCAGTTCTCATATGTTTGCACACGTGCTTACGAGCACTTCGAAGGAGGAGAGTTTGTCGAACTAATCCCAAGGCGATTTTTTTTCTCCACCTGGACTCTTCCTCGTGGAGCAAGATCAGACCACCCCACACGAAGATCTTGACTGTCTCTCGATCGCATAGAGTCATACATCCACACTCGTTTAATCCCTCTTCCCTAGCTTAAGATTCAATCTGTCTTGATCTATTCCCGATTTCTAAAGAGTCAACATTATTATTTAATCTTTCTCGTTATCCATATATATATATACATATATATATATATATATATATATATATATATATATATATATATATGCATCAAACAGAGATACATAGATACTGAGTAGCATACCAGTTACATGCTCACATTATTACAATAAATTTATGTCTCTATCTATCCATGCATGATTATACTTGTATATGTATAAGATACCGCAATATATACCTCCGAAGTAAGTTTCAGTTTGTTTTCGTGGAATTTAATGTGGCCTTTGTTGAGACGAGGGAGTAGACACATTTCTGTTGATCTAACAAGTCTTTGTGAAAGATGGCTCTGTTACAATAAGTATTATGCTTTTAATCACCTGCTGTGGTGCATTTATCTACTTCCCGATCATGAAAATGTACATTATTCAATTTTGACAGTTTTAAAGTTTATTTCCTTGGAAAGAATAAGCATCAAAACTTAGTCATTCTTATTAAGATCATGAAACAATCTAATTACGACCAATAGCTATATTATAAAGACAATGAAGAAAAGGCTTGTTATTTTGTTAAAGGTCTTATGAAAAATTCTTCTATGGGGTGCACAGACTTTCAAAACAAAGAGAAAGCGATAACTGTAAAAAAAAAATCAACAAATGATACAAGATGTAATATGCATCAATCAATATGATATAGATTATGATATTATGATTTGTCATAAATGTAAGTGTTCACGTAATGCGTGGTAATGAGAAGAACTTAAACGTACATTCCAATGTCTTGCACATAATATCAACAAAAGTATGTATAGAGAGCGAAAAAAAAAGATGCAGTAATATCATTCAAGACTCGGGGCCTTTTCAATGTCTACACCCTACTAAAAATACCCAAAGAATGAAACAATCTCTTAAATGTACATGATTATTCATCATTAGTGAAATAATAATAATAATAATAACAAGGTCTTATTTACCCAGGGTAACCTCTCCAGTGTTGCCACTGCTCTACCAGAGGGCCCTGCTATTATTATTACCCTAGCGTTGCCAGGTACCCATTTATACACCTGGGTCGAGAGGGACACAGTGGGTAAAAACATCTTGTCCAAGGACGTAAGCACTGGGCGGGATTCGAACTCGGGTCCTCCGATCGGGAGTCGGGAGTCTTATCCACTATGCCACAGTGCCCCCGAAAGGACATTAAATTTGCGTTTTCAACAGTGTAATGCGGTTTCATGGTCGAACGAATTCAATGGTTTTCATATGCCCTGATTGCACAACATTTGTCAGACGCTTTCATGAAATAGTACAATTTCTTCTTGTTGTTTCTATTTTTGTGGGTGACGTATGTTTGAAATATAAGAAAAACGACTTAAACATTCAGGGAGACTCAATCAGGTCTTGATGTGATGTCTTGTCCACGACAGTATAGCCTAGTTTTGGAACTCTTGTGAAATATATTCTGAGTCTAAAATAGTAGATTCCCCTCTAATTTTGCATGGGGCGTTTGTTCATAAACCAGGGGAGTCTCTGATTATTGTGGCAGAAGGAAAAATGAATATAATTCTATACTCTTTATTTTTCATATCCAATTGGAGAGGCAGTTCCATGTTTTTACAAAATGGTAAAACACATTCTAAGACTTCTTGCTCTCGATAACAAATATTGGTGGAAATTCACAACATATACTAGGATACACAGACATATACTTATGATATAAGGATACGTCTTATTTTGTATGATGGTATGTTTAAAGGGGTGATATAGTTTTGGTTAGGATGGAGTTTTAGGTTCCCAATTTTTTGTTAGATAATGAGAGACCTATTATGAAATATGAAATAGGATACAATTTTAAGATGAATTAAAAGTTTATCGATGGAAATTGGTTTTGAAAGGGCTGATATGCCAAAAAAGAGGTTCTAATGAAAGGCGGGACACAGTTTTCAATAGGACCATTATGTGTTACTTTGTTTTACATATCTCAGCCATTTCAAAATGAATTTTCATCAAATAAACTTTATATCGTTCTAGAATTCTATGCTCTTTAAAAATTCATAAGAGGTTTCTATTATGTCGCAAAAGGTTAATGATATCTCAATCCCCATCTTAACCAAAACTATAACCATCCCTTTAAAGGCAGCCATCAGGCCAATCGGGAACAGGGAGCGATGCAATTCTACCCGACAGGTGGTCGACATGAGTGGGCCTTCCGCACGGTCAGGGAAAGTAGCGTGTCATAGTACTTTAGGCGAGCGCTGACTCGGCAGCCAAAATAGACCAAGTTGCCGTATACCTCTTGAGCTCGAGTTACGATGGTCCTATACGCTCCTTGCACTTCTCTGTCACGGCCATCGCACTGTCGTTGAATATCGAAACGACCGTTTGAGTTGAGTGTGAGCTCGCTCTGGACCACCGCCGTTCTCGAAATCATCTCCAAACCGACCCATTCGAATCGAAATGCTCCTCTTCGGAGGACAAGTGATGTTGGTGGAATGCAGATCTTTCCAACTTTATGAGTATTTCTCCTCAATAGTACTCGAACGACATAAAAACAGCAGTGGATGTAAATTGAAAGCAAGGGAATAGAAAGTGTAACTGTTATTGAAATTTAGGTCATTGGTGTTGTATAACTGTACGTTCTTCCACGCGGCTGTAGGTATCCCATGTATCTCTGTATAGACCATTTCATAATTGCAGCTCTTTCGTGTGGCCGGGGATAATGGTTCTATTTTTGGCCTTTCTTGAAACCTCGGGCAGTATATACACGTAAAAGGAATACTAGGCACCTATATATAACAAAAGAAGCAGTAAAAGAGAGTACGCACACACGTGGGAAGAGTAGAGGATATTCTTCGATTTTGTTTTTGTAAGTATCTTTGCGTATTAAAATAAAAATCCAGTAGAATGACCTATCTTCGCTGTGTTATCTATGTGTGCATTATGTTTTTCTGTAAACTTATCCTTCATTTTGTATTATGATAAAATCTATGTATTCAATTTCTGTAGTATATTTATATGTTTCTGTTGGAAATTAAAAATAAAAGAATGAATGAATGAATGTTCACGTGCTCCTATGTGGGTATTTTTGTTTCCAGTGTTCTACTGTCACGTTTCCCTTTGCCTATCATCATTTTCTCTCTCTCCTAAGGAACCTGTTTTGTAAAAGCTTATTAGCTTTTAAATAGGTGCCTCCCACAAATATTAGTTAGAGTCAGCTTATTGCGTAGACACTTAATTTATGTTTCTGTTCCCTCGCATTATTATGTCTTATTTAACACATGTAAATTTAGACTTTATCCATTCGGTGCATGTTTTTTTTTTTAATTTCTTTAAAACTGACAATCTCTACTTGTAACATTGTCTTGTTTACAACTTTCTTATTCCACGTTATTCATTACCATCTATGTTCCAAACTTCGATGTGTTCAACTTGTGTCATGTTTATACGTGAAAGCAGAAATTAATGTGAATTGGATTGAAGTACTATACTAAACTAAATCTTTAAATACTTGATCAATGCTCAAAAAGTAATAACTACGTGAAATGGAGTGCTAGAAGACAGTGACCTTTGTTGTTTTCTTTTGTTTTATTTGGATTTTGTTAACGTTGTTGTTATCGTTGGGGGTATATACATATAATGAAGTAATTGAAAAATGACGTAATGTCTGTCCGTTTAATATGGCCAACTTTCCTTGGGGTTTCTTCACGCCTGCAACACGGCATCGAGACACTTTCAGTGAGAAAGATAACACCAGATTATCAGGCTCGAGTTTTACTCAACACACACCCATCGGTATAGGAAGAAAAGGAGATAAATCATGAAGGAATTGGCAAAAGCGGAGGTTGTCATCCGCCATGACTCATGCAGAGGAGTCGAAGTTTTCTGTTATGATATATCTTGGTGTCTTTATGTGTGTATGTGTATGTGTGTGTATATATATATATATATATATATATATATATATATATATATACGTTTATGTTCGCTCCCTAAGGGAAAAGGAGAAAACAGAACACAATGTACGTTTTAAGATTACTAAATTCTTCTTGGCAAATTGAAGGAAAACTTAAAAGAAATATCCCTTACCCTGTTCTGATCCTGCTAACTTTGATCAGTTTTGTATTCTCAGCATAGGTCTGCTGGAAAATGAAATGAATATTGACTTAATTTGAATTGATTTGAATTGAATTGAACTGAATTAAATGGAATGGAATGGGAAGGAATGGGATGCAATGGAAAGGAATGCAATGCAATGGAATTAAACTGAATTGAATGTAACTTCTCATGTTCAAGTTCCGTAATTGTTCTGTTGAGCTTTGTCGGTGCGTTTTTGAAAACAACCAATTACAGTTATGTACCACAGCTTGGATTGTGAATATAGATGATGTCGTGGAAATGACAAACTTGATATGTGAAATATAACATATCAATCGAGAAGCCACACATACACACATAAGAAAGGCATACTGTGGTTTATCTAAATTTTTTTCTTGAGGAAAAGTACAGAAATGTCCACTTCTGGTTCTCCTTCTGAAATTACAATTATGCCTTTCCTTTAGAACGCTTCGACGTTAAAGCCCTTTGATATCGCGACACAGGTGGATTGGATAATCCCGTATAGAAATTGCTTTTGGCAAGGTGACAAATTATTCCAACCTCCCACTCGACTTACATTTATAGTCTTGAATTTACCGAAAGCCGGGTCTAAACCATAGAATCCGGGAGATTTAAGGGCTTTAGGAACACGGCAGATATGGCCTAACCATTACAGGACTTGCAGGAAAAGCTGAGAGCCGACGGAGAATTTTGAATTACTGCGTCCGCAGTTCTTAAAGGAAACCTCCGGATGATTTTCAGATTTTTACATTTGAACAACTATAAATTAGTTATACTGAGTACAGAGTTTCAGAATTTGTGATAATTGGGATGAAGAATAAGAATATTTTCAAAATTTAGAACAAATTGCAATGAACAAGGATGATGACACGGCAGAGTCACCATAAGAATGCATGAGTTGGGGCTCAAGGAAGCAGAACAAAAGAAGAAGGCATGCAGAGATTATACACAGGTGAACTCGCAAGCAAGCGGTATTGTAATGGAATTACACTGCTACATTTCTTAAATATGTGAACCTCCTATGTCATCATCCTTGTTCAGTGTAATTTGTTTAAGGTTTTTCAAAGTATTGTTTCTCTGCTCAAGAACCACAATAAATTCCAAAAATCTATACATGGAGTTGTCGATTTATGTACTACATGATGTGAAATTATAAAAATCGTCTGGAATGTCCCTTTAAACTCGAATTTCACCCAAGCGACGGTCAGCGCGTCCATTTATACATAACCTTTCCCGGTTTGCCTATACACTGTGATTTCATCGAGTGTGTGTGTGTGTGTGGGTGTGTTTGCGTGTGTGTGGGTGTGTGTAACTTTGGCTATCAATAGAATAGACAATACATTACATAAACAATCTTACTATGTGTTACTTGCGGGTTCCCGGAGAACCGGAGGCCACCTCCTTACCCCCCCCCCCCCCCAACCCTCCCCTCGCCCGCAGTCTCTCTAGCCTTAGAAACAACACAACAACAGCAACAAAATCCCCGGATCGTCACTTGCACGTCATAACCCATTACACAACCTAAAAGCAATAAGAATGTGATGCTTTGATGATGAATATCTTCAATGGCTCAAGGAAAAGAAGGTGTGACGTATAAAGCACAAAGGAATTATTGTGCTCTATCAGGATATCAAAAAGCAATCGCAACCCTTGGGTTTTACAAAACAGCCATCATCGTAAGATCTAAGATCTGTTGCTAGGAGTTGAATACTGTATTACCAAGTGTTTCCATCAAGTGCCCTGCAATGATAAACGATTAAAGTTATAACTTAGGCCCACGGGGTAAGAGAAATGCCTGGAATATAAACGATAAGTTGTATACGCCAGCATAAATTAGACTTGAAGCCCTTACAGCTAAGTGGGTATTCATGATAATACCTAACCACGAACGTGGTTTGTCGTGGCAGACGTTTGATTTAAACTGAAGGGAAAGCATTTGAATTCAAGCATTCGTAAATAAACAAGGAAAGAAAGAGAAAAAACAAGAGGAAAGAGAAAAAGCGTTATCCCAAGTAATCTCCGTAAGAGGAAAAAACACAGATTTTGTTTGATTTCCCTTGACATTTGTAGGAATAACGGCAGGACGATGAATAAAGGTGGACACAACCACCCACTTGTAAAGCGTCGGATTAACGCCTGAAGAAGAGTGAGTAGAAAAACACTTGTATAATCTGGAATTCGTGCCGTTACCGCTTTGACTGCTTCGAACAGTGCATGCAAAGAGCTCTGTTAACTAGATTGACAACATATATCATTCCGGTCCGCTGCGTCCTGATCGGATCGCCCATGTGTACGTGTGTGTATCAACACGTGAGACGGTGAATGTACACTTGTGTATTCTATACTTGTTGGTCTGTGTGTCTCGACGCGTTTGATGATGGAAGATTTTAATAGTGCAGAGTATGTTCATGCTTGGGCGTATTTCGTATCATATAATCCTTGAAACCGTTACACCCCATCGTCATGTCCGAGCATTTGTGTGTTTTTTTTTTTGTTTTTTTTTTGTTGATGTTTTTTTGCTTGAGTGGGGTGAAAAGTTGAATCCGTGTTGTGGAAATGTTCTACCTTCCAAGAATAAAATGCACTCATTTTCTAAAGAGAATTGCATTGTTTTATTCGATGTGTGAAAACAAAGAGCTTTCTGACGATTGCATGTCCGCTGTCAATTACCGAAGATAGCTCTCTCTCTCTCTCTATATATATATATATATTTTTTTTGCTTGGTTTCTTTTTTCATTTCTGTATATCTATGTTGTATTTTATCCGCACGGACCTGCGGAAGAACAGTCTTCGGACTGAAGAATGTACCGTGCATAAATAAATGAATGAAATGAAATGAAATGAAATATATATATATAATATATATATATGTGTATATATATATATATATGTATATATATATATATATACATATATATACATATATATATATATATATATATATATATATATATATATATATAATGATAGTCACACACATGCACACACACGAAAAAAATAAACTAGCCCAGCAAAATGAGAAATATCAAATTCAATAGATGATCAATATGCTCATCAATCGTAAGGGACTATATGAATATGGAATGGTGAGGAAAGAATACAGAGATAGAGAAGGAGAGAGGGGAAAGACAAGGTGAAGATATAAAAAGTGCTTTAACCTCCATTATAATCAATTATCCAGGCATAATTGCAATGATTAATCAAGATTATTAGGCCGTTACTTTTAAGAGTATATACAGTAGGTGAAATCAGAATCCTAAATGATGTCCTTTCATGGATGTATTCTCCTATTAGACAAGAAAAAGAAATTTCATTGTCGAAAGAAAATTAGAGTTTGTCCAGCTCAAATTCGTCAATCGCCAGTTTCAAATCGTCTCTCAAATTCGCATAACGCCGATCACATGAGTCGAAAGTGGCTAAATTCCTCCGCGTGCGAGTTGCCCAAACACCTGCACCTCATTTTCGAACGCGTTATGTGCAGCACTATAATGCACGGTTAGCCCAAGAAAGCAGCGCCGATGTGGGAATATCTTGAGATAATAATAAAGCTAAAGATATTATGTTCGCATACCTCAAATTCTCATTGTAATTATTCCCGAATGGTGCCCAGATTTTGTCCGTGGAAAGCCTTGACAAAATATGAAAAAATGTGTCGGATCTTGATCAGGACGTGAGAAACGTGAGGGACCCCATTGGAACTCCACGAGCCGGGAGGGAACGAGCTGGCATCCGTGCTAGACCGTAGGCCTATAAGCCACAGGGACTCCAACAGCCCGTCACAGATAGGCTTACTGTGATAGAACTTGATAGATCTTAGCAAGAACTAACCTAACTTAAATAAGGAGAGAAAGAATATGGCGAAAATCCCTCAGCGCATGGCTCTACATTTCTGGCACAGTGAACATGATGTATATAGACGTACACATAGAACATCATTATACAGTTTTAAGTCAGCACAGTCAATGTTTAAAACTGGATATGGGGCATCAAAGTGTTACACAATAATCTTAATTTTCCCGCGATTATGTGTCATTACAAACAGTCTAGAATTTTAACAAGAATAGATGTTGTGGCGTCAAAATCGGACAAACAATAATACAAGTACCTAACCGTCTTCCCAATTACATAGAATGGCATTCATTACCCACTTTAATAGATTTCTTGTAGAGATCATTCCGTGGCCAACGAGAACAGAAAAACCGATAATGATCCGCCTGAACTTGTTACGACATGGATATTAATATCTGGCGCCCCTTATATTACATGTTTAATCATCCTTTCCAAATAGCCCTCTGTGAGGAACATTTTTGTTTCAGCCAGGGCAATTCGAACGCTGAACTGAACCTCTGTTAAGGACCCTTATTGCTGTATTAAGTCGTCTGTCTCATGAATACTGCACATTAGTCAACTTGCGCATGATAAAACTATATACATTCATACATGTTTCAGGGTACGTCATGCTGTGCAAACATAATAAATACATGTATATGGAAATATCAATAGATTAAGTGTAGTTATACGATCGAAAGCAAGAAATTGAACAAAATGGGCTGCGCGGGCTGCATTGTATGTCTAGCTCTTTTCCTCAAACTACCTGTTATTGTCATTGTAGTAGGAACAAACACACACTTGTCCATATTGAGGAACAAAGTCACCATAGTAGCAGTATTAGAAAGATGTAGCTGACTGCTGTCTACTGCAGATATGAACATAGCTTCCAAGCTTTTGCGTGGCTTACAGCCTTTTGGTGCTTGCTTACCTCTCAGTTCACAAAAATACCAACCAAAATACAAACATTTTCAAGACACTGGGCTACTGTGGATTTATCAGGATAAACAAACTCACCATGGAATTGCGCTATTCTTGTCCATACTTACATTTTGTTATTACGAATGACATCTATATACTACATACATCAACCTCCATGAACTGCATGCATCTTAATCCTATTTTTTTTTTTTTTTTTAAAATAAGAAAGGTTTCCTGAAACCTACGGCATAGTCACGGCGTGTGTGATATTTTTGAACAGCCGCTCTCTACTTATCCCCTCCTTTGGTGACTGAACACGTTCGAACAAATATTTTTGGCGAGGAAGAAATAACAGAGTACTTCAAAGCGACATCATTGAATTTTATTCGCAAGAAAAGTGATTACGCATATTGTCGATTGGTATGCACTAATACGCCATCGTTATTGTGGGAATGAGTTCCCTCTTTTATCATGCGAAAAGAAAATGTAAAAAACGTATACATCCTTCCGCTTGTTTTTAGCTTGCTTTTGAGTGCCATGTTGATGTGATTATGCGTTGTTGTTGTTGTTGTTTTTTTCATCTCGTCTGTGTGTATCCGATCATGATCTTTTCGCAAGTCACCGCCTTAATGAAGAGTTCTTTGATCGATTGTGTCTCCCAGGGGTGCGGTTGCGTTCTGCAACGAGTGTGTACCGACGGGCTATGCGCGCTTTTATCGTGACGACACCACAGGGGGTTTTGAAGAGCGAAATTATGAACGGCTAAAATTTTCTGGCAAATACGATGAGGTTTTTTCCCCCCGCACCTCGATAAATATTGACTCTTCACTTGACCGTTAGTGTTTTGTTTGCCCCGACCAACTCTCCGATATCCCATCACTGTTTCTTCACAAAATGAGTGCTACTGCATTTCCACCTCTTCATATCATTATTTTCGGCGGGTTCTTCTTCTCTCTCCCTCTCAGTATGACTATTTTCAGTGTTATGACTATTTTCAGTGATCAGAAATCCGACCCAAAAAAAAAAAAAAAGGCAGATAGACTTCGCTGATTGTTCTCAAATTGAGCAATAGGGAAGCAGTTTGTTATTTTTAAAACTGAACGGTTTTAACCAAGCAGAGCGCTACATCATTCCAATTTCCCAACGTGACTTACTAATCTTGGGCTTGTTATATCATTCTAAAGCAAAATAATCATGGGTGCTGATGAACTTCGTAAAGAAAAAAAAAATGCCTACAATAATGGTAATAACAAAACCCTACATTCCAGATTCTTCTCCATTGCATGACTGGCATTTAATGTTGCATTTCTGAAGTAGAGCACATACGCGTGCTCTATTTCACATGCACACATCTTCTCATAATATCTTCAGGGCACACCAAATCATAATTATCATTCATTAGCTGATCAGGACCACACTTTGTTCACATTCTCCATCCCGACTTCCCCCCCCCCCCCCCAAGAAAAAGGGGGAGTTTGCGCTTGAAATATTTTTTTATGTATGTATAGCACGTATAGTTACTTATGTATAGATGTGTGTAGATGAACGCGTATGTAGTTATTTCATGTGTGTGTGCATGTGCCTGTGTATGTATATTTACATTAATGTATGTATGTAGGTCTCTGCATGTATGTACTGAGTATGAAGTTGCAAATGAATGCGTATGCACGTGCGGGCGATTGCGGGATTTTATTCTTGTTTTGTTTTGGGTCTGAATGAATAGTTCGAAGTGTCATTGAATAATGCATGTTCTGTACTTTTCTGTGTATAGTGTTCATGTGTGTATATCATAAAATAATATAGTCTAGAGACGCTTTGTGGGGGCGTGTGTGGGCGAGTATGCGCGTGCTTGTATGTACATCTTGTATATGTTCCACTTACTCCACTCCGGGACTCCATTTTTGATTGCCGTGGTGACTTTTACGATCACTCTTTCAATTAAAGGGACAGACGTAATGCAAGCTATCAGGTCTTCAGTAGATTCCTCACACACAAACCCATACACACATACACATACATACTGTGCACACATACACATACATACTGTGCACACATACACATACATACTGTGCACACATACACCACACACACACACACACACACACACACACACACACACGCATACATACACGGCAATCTTGTAGTCACTCGGACAGCACGTTTACACCTTCACAGATTACCTCTCCTACCCAAGATGTGTAACATCACCAAAACTTACCTATCAATCTGTATCTATATACTTTGTACTGCTTTCCATTGCATTACCATCATGGTCAGACACCCGGGTATTTACCGGCGGCTGGAGTGAGAACAAATCCATGATCATTGCACGATCGGCATAATTTTTTTAGAGGAAATAATCTGCTTTCTTCCATATTCCATGAAACTGGCAGATATGGCCCATCTTAACATTTCTAATAGAAATTTTATCGACAAATTGCGTAAAAGAATGGTATGTTTGGGATTCGTGTCGTCTTGATCACCACGTAGATTTGTACACCCTATGCGTGTGCATGCACAGCATTGACACCGATTCACACTCCAGCTCCGCATATCCCACATTGCACTGTACAGGAAAGCTTCTTGTTTTCACTTCAGCTACACCGGAAGTGACGTATCCCCTACTCCTTCCCCCCCCCTCTCTCTCTCTCTTTCTTAAAAAAAAAAAAAGTTTCGTTTCTTTTAACCTGCTGTGTATTATTCTTAATGCCATGAAGAAAATTGCGTAAAAATAAATATTGAAATGGGCGTTTCTTGTTCATGTACTATCATTTATTTATTCTTTTAAACAATTGCACATTGCAAACTGCCGTCTGTCAAAAATTAGTCGTCTACGTGACATAACACATGACCAAGAATACGAGAATACATTCTCTTTCTTTATCATACTGAAGAGCACAGTGAAATCAGACACATGTCTTTCATATTTTCAAAATTATCGATTTAAAAAAATACTAGAAGAAAGTAAGTAAAGCAAGTAGCCCCATTTCTTTGTATGTGTTTAATTTCTTGGCTCGTTTCTTTCTTCTTTTTTTTTGTAGAAGGAAAGTCACAGAGACTTGTTTCGTAGGCTCACAAAAACAGACAGACTGGAACAAACAAGCAGACAAACAAAGAAACAAAAGAACATAATATGAACGTGCAAAGAAAGCTTGAAACATCGGACGAGGGGAAACGGCTTTTTATTTTTCAATTACTTGTTCATATGACAACCGACGAGTAGGCGGGGAAAATGCAACAAAAACGAGAGAAACATCTCCAGATCACTGCCTATGATCAGAGTATGCCTTCGGGGAGAATTCGAAGTTCAGTCGTGATGGGATTATGTCGTCACCTCCGGAAAGGCCATACGTGTAGTGTCAAGATTATACAGAGAATAACCTCATGCATACTGAATCCCACTCCACCGGGGGGGGGGGGGGGGGAGGAGGGGAGGGGAGAGGGAGGGGTCAGTAACTCACATATACCCCACCCCATGATCAATTTCGTTGGAACGAAACTGGCAATCATTTTTGTTTCATTCTACCCTTGCTTACGTTTCTGCTGACTTATCTTGCTTATTGTTTAAAAGGCATGAACAGTATAAAAAAAAGAAGAAAGACGGTAAAGCTAACGTCTCGGTGGTATGATCATACTAGTCAGTATGATTATTAAACCAGTTTCCCATATTCCATGATTCAATGTGATTACATTATTTATTGGTACCTTGACATTAAAATTTGCGCTTCCTTTGCTTTCTCGCGAAAGTTGGAATTTTTCAGGTATTCATGAATGCTACAGAGCCTTTGAAGAAGTGAGGACATTGTTTCGTCAAGAAATGTGAAGAATAAGAATTATATCAACCTTCTGCAAACTGAAAGGTGAAATTAGTGTTGTATGTATTCCTTAGAATCAAAATAACTCACTCGCAAAAGATGTTGAACACCTTAAGGTGCATAACGTATAATAGATTCATTCAGTTGGTATGAGTGACCTTGCCTAAGTTAATCCCTGGGCGCCTTAAAATGCACGCTTACATATTAGCGGGTCTCTGTGTTTGTTTGTGTGTTTGCATGTTTGTTTATGTTTTGTTTTGTTTCTGTTTTTTTTTTACCTTTTTGTTTATGCAACAGAACGCTTATTACTGGTTTGTTTACTTCTCTTTTTCCTCCTAAACTTGGGCGCAGACCTTAAGGAAGACGAGGTGGCCTCAGATTGAGAATGGGTAAGAGTGACGTTTCGCAAGACAATGTTTTTGCCAGATATCACGAGTCTGATGAAACGGGATGCCGTCTGGTGTACAACCTTTGGGAGCCTCGAAAATGAAGAGAGGTCCTCATTCGTAGAGAGAGAGAGGGCCCAGAGCAATGCAGAGCGTTGTTTGCAACCCTGCAACACAACCGCAATCACGAACACATACAATGATCAATTGCACAACATAAACAATTAAACATACACATACGCAAACATGAACACATGCACAACACAAACACTAACACACAAAAACAAAAACACAAGCACAAAACCAAACACATGCACAACACACATGCATACAAAAACACGTGTATGAACTAAATACAAACGCACACAAACACAAGGCACACACTAACACAAACTCTATGAACAGTGTCCATGCGTGTAAAAGCACAACTTTAGTGATGAAATTTTACTGTTACCTCTAGGGAGTTTGGGTCATCGCTCTTAAAACCCTCCTAACGTGTATTTAGCATACCGACATGATATCACCACAGAATCAACTTTTCTTGAATACTTTCATGACATCAGCAAAATCGAGAAAAACAAAATGAAAAAGAAAAGATTGGTGCATCATCTTGTTTTCCTGGACTTCCTCTTTAAAGAAGAAGTTGGCATCATAATTGTCTGAGTGTGTTTGATAAATGCTTCCTCTGTACCACAAATGATGATGGCACTAATAAAATCGTAGAAATCACAGCCGGAAAGAGTAGAGAATGAAGTAGTTTCTGAGTAACAATCACATTACATCAGAACAGAAATGGCATTGGTTTCCAGCGAAATCAAATCTGTCTTTTTTATTTCTATAAAATGTCTATTTTATTTTGTATCCAGCTCATCAGTTTCAAATTGATTCACGGCCGGAAAACAGCAAGATCATATTGAGCATTCGAAATATATAGCTCAGGGCGATATTGCGCGAAACTCTCTCTCTCTCCTCAATCCGTGGGTGTCCGCTGAAAGAGTAGTGTCGATTCGTCTTCATGATGGGGGCAAATATGAGAGGTTGATCGTAATTTATAGACCACGTGGCACTGTGCTCGGCTCGTTACACATAAAACAATTTATCGGCAATCGCAGAGCGCGTGGCCTTGAGATATATACGGCCAAGGGCAGATTTTATTCACGTAATGTCTGTTCACCTAGACGGATTAATTTGCGAGCAGTTATAACCGTCACTATTGCACCGGCTGCCATTTTCTCAGGGATTCTGCTGAATACCCCGCTGCGTTTTTCCATGAACTTCTCTAGACGCCTTGACGATTAGCGAAGCTCAACATGAAAAAGGAACGGACGGATTTGAAATATGTCGATGCAAACAAAGACAGTCATGTTCGTTGGTCTGTCGTCATTAATTTGTTCCTTGCAAATAAAAGCATATCACCGTAATCTAATCACAGAAATCTATGACAATACTGCCTGTTCCATGCTGCAATGTCTTACTAATACCGCAATCTTAGCATGTCTTACGACGATTATTGCTCTATCGGCATTGATTTATCGCTGTCATACAGATGCAAGCATGTGACAATAATTGCACTAACGAATTTTCTGATGATGATGCTCATATTCATTATATCTGATGTATGTTTCTGTTCTTCTATGTCTGGTGTGATTTTTCCATATAACACAATAGATATTATATCTGATACATTGGTATTCTTTGTAGCATAACTGCAAAGCCACAGCACATTATCAAGTCTAACTGTAATAAAAAGAGGAATTTCACAGATAGAAAGTTTCATCAAAACATACTTCAAGATTTCCCATACTCATTTCCATGAAAGAGTCACAAGTAGCCATTATTATATGCGAAATTGATGATGACAATCGCCTTACAGGTCTATTGAATTGCACGCTAAATATCTTGTTATAGATTGAAAATAACCTTTTTCCTTCCCATTATTTCATTCCTGATTTGTGACAACCTATAGCAACGACGAATTTAAAAGGGAAATCCACATAAAAATAAATAAACTCTGAAGGAAAGAGGAAAAAGTCCCAAAAGAACGTTCCAAAAATGAGAAAAATCATATAGGAAATAAGGAAGATATGACATTTTTAAATTTCACATTTTTCTTCAGAAAACATTTCTTGACCAGTCCAAATGAGTGAGTTAATTATGTCATACCCGCGCAATTTTTCATGGTTGTTGATATGAAATTCAGAAAAATTGTTGTTTTTCATCTTATACTAAAAGGATATTCCCATATCACAGGTAATGATTGTTCAGTTCTCTCTTTTTTTTTTTTTTTTTGTGGTGGTTTTAAAGCAAGTTATATATTTATATCACTCTATCTTACATAATTATAAGTTCTGACCAATAAAACTATTCAGTGAAAACATGTTTAACCATTAACTTCCGGATTTTGTGTCCAATTTAGAAGAGACTTCAACTACAATCCCATGTACTGCTTGTTTTATTTACCCTTTATCAATCACAACTCGAACATAATAAATGAATGCACTAAATCGCTTGAAAGTTATCATCTGTAATCAAATGCAATGCTTTATCCGCTTGCTTTTGAGTGACCGTTGAGTTTACATAATGTTACTTTCAAATATGACATTTGTTATCAGCGTAACTCTATTGCTAAACGTTACGAATTTTATTAGAAGAGCCAACAGGCCGAAGAAACTAAGAGCCTTAAAAATCTGATGTGAGTAAAAGCCAAGGCACATTCTTATTTGTTTTCAAAGATTATGATCATTTACTGACCACCGACAGAAAGCAGTATCTGCACTCCATAGGACTAATTATATTCCCCAGGAAAGAAAAAGACCCAGTTGGACAATATTTATTTTGTCCTCTCTCCATCCCTCCGTTGGCATCTATGCAACTCTTTGGTTATGGACTTTAGATGGCGCTTTGCCCAAAATTAACCGAGCGTTGTCATGGCATCTTATGGCGTGAATCGAAAATATTCCGGCACGTTTCGGTTTATGTGTTCATTCTAAATCGCAGTGACTTCAAACATCTTTTGGTACATTTCGCAGATCGACGGCATCAATGCTATAGCTAAGAACTGAAGTATGATTTAAGCATGGGGAGAAACTTCAGTCAATTTCTGGTGAAAGACCATCGACTCCTCATTTTAAAAACATGCTTTTTGATAATGACTGTTTATGTTGTCTACCATTTCAAGTATTTTGATATAAGTAGCAAAACTTCTGCCCACTGTTTTTCGCGTCACCTGGGCCCCATTTCATAGAAAAATTGATATGATAGCTATTCTTGCTGGAATGGCAATTGTCATAGTAACGACAAGAATCCAGCTTCCTGATACATTCAAGTAGATCGATTCAAGTGTACTCCTTGACGTCCGTATATTCTTTTTGAAAACACATTCTTCAAGTTAAAGCAACTAATGAAACCGAAATGAAAAAGGGTGGAAAAATATTTGTTTCCTGGTATTACATGTGTCAATTCACAATCGATCGGTCAGTGAACGGTGACGATACTCAACAAATAAAACAGTGCCAAGCTTCATCCGTGTTTTTTTTTTTCGGTTTATCATACATCCTGGGAAAGCGGGTTATATTGCCGTCAAATGATCGATCTCTCTTCAAAGCTGCAGCTACACATTGAAACGGGGATGAGTTTTTTGAACTGCGCAATGCGGTCGACATTTATTTCGTGGGTTTGACACACTGCTTGCTCTGTCTTTGAACGTGATGGACTCGTTCAATAACCTCGATGAGTAATGATACATCGTTAATCTAAATGACAAGATTTATAGGCGTAGACACAAATTAATCAGCTCATACGCTGATTGATTAGGCTCCGTTAATTATCTTAGATTGTCTATGCGAGTAATAAGATCCTCAAGTTTGTCCCTTGGCTCATTCTGATTCATTCTTTTCGAACCATTTTTTGTTTCTTCTTTTATCCTTTATCCTCTCGATTACCTGATAGGTTGTTTAAATGATTTCTCCGCCTTCGAGCCCTTCAATCAATGGTTTGTTCGATTGTTGTTGTTGTTGCTATTTGTCTACCTTGTACAGGCGCGGTGGAGCACCCCAATTTGCATCTCATTATCGCCCCGTTCTATTTGAATTTCCAACGGGCATCCACGGCTGCCCGAAACTGTGTGCATGAAAAAGTCAAATCTTTACCTTCTCCTTGTGCCGCTATGCGTGCCGCTAGTAAACTCAAACTTCCCACACTATCTAAGTTTTTAAAAACCTTCCTTTTGATGAAAAAATTATGAAATTTGCTGCACTAGAACTTGAGATATTAAAGCGTTTTGAAAATCACCTCTCGCAAAACATGCTCTCTGTTTTTTTCCGACTGGACTATGGCCGGGCTCCAATGTGTCCGAAACTGGCAACATAAGTTCATCAGGCCTCAATCCATATATGGTGAAAGTTTTCGCTTTGTACCACCTGTACTTTTTGAGAAATCAACTTGTTTCTACAAGGTTTGGAATAGAAAATTGTAGTCGGCGAAACAATTGAAAATGACGTCATTTCTTTTCCCGTAATATTGGGCATGCGTGGTACGTGAGATTCAGGATTTCGTGCTCATTGTTAGTTTGCATGTGACGCAGTCAATTTTGCTGAGTGTCGCACGGCGGTGATTGCTGAGCTGCTGCCGCGCACGCTGCATGCAGCAATGCGTTGTGTGTGCTGTGACATGCAACGCCACAGTGACGCGATTAATTATACATGGGACCGACCTGTACGCTTTGCGTTCGTGTCATTTTTGACATCACCTTCTGTTTTTTTACGACACAACCATGGCCGGGAATATTATGGTATGAAATTTAAAATGCAAGCAGATAAATAAATTTCGGTGTACATTGTTTGAATGGCGCTTTTGTTCCGCAATCACACTTCGTGAATTTTAGGATGATTTTCGAGGCATATTTTTGGTAATTTTGCTCGCCAGGTTTTCGCTAAAATTTCACATTTTATCATTGTCAAATCCTTTAATATGTTATATGTGCATATTCGGACATGTTTTCAAATTCAAACTAACTCAATTTTAATCCGAAAATAGGTTTCCTGAAATTGTTATTAGCTTGAGAAGTTGTTTACTTTTTCTCAACTACGCGAGTACATGTTGTTTACTTTATGCAAATGAGGCTCGGCTGCCGATGGATTTCTGCGAGATAATTGGGGTGCTCCACCGCGCCTGTGTAATGTTCTTCATATTCGCGCCCGTGGATATATTCGCTCTCAACAGCATCACTTCCGGTATATAAGATCAGTGATCTCGGAAGACCGATTCAGCGACCTATTGCCGCGAGAAATCATGTCATGGCAAATTTCCACGCTAAATTGATGAAACCGTGGCTTCCGGGCCAATCACGTCCAGTAAAACGAGACGCAGGGGGAAAAAAGAGCGTTCGACTGAATGTTGAGGGGAGCCTTACTGCAATAAACAGCCCAATCTGCCTCTAAAGGCCACCCCATTAGAAAAGGGGGATAAACATATACATAAATATATTCATTCACATGATTTACATGAATATTAAATTATGATTTGTAAAAGTAAGTATGCTGGAATGGAATCACCAGTGATAGATGTCCTTTTAGCAAAAACACTTGCATGAGGTGTAATGGATTTAATGCAACAAAATGCCAAAATGAATTCAAATTTTACCACGTCATTGACTGTGCAGGACTGTGCACATGCAGTTAAATCTAATCAAGCTCAGATATCCGCGGTGCCAGTCGTGCGTATGACTCTCCCTTTAAGGGAGGATCGTAATTTCTGTCCACCGAACCGGTGATTTAAGGCCGCCCCCTAACTCCCCCTAACTAGCTGATGAGGTCTGCAATCAGCTGTAGATCATTCCATGCTGGGTAAACCTAAACCACACGGGGGCTCTTGTCGACGACTTTGCCCCTCAAGAGAGAACCTCTCCATTCGATAGGGCGACATAGCGACTCAGCGGGCGCAACACTCATCTTCAATTCACATTCCTTCGTCACCTGCTCTTCGTAATTGTGCTTATTGTAAGAGCGTCTTACTCTTTGGTGTGGCGATCACTTTGCCTATTTATTATGATTTTTAAATAGGGAGGTGTCTAGATCATGTTTGAAATACGACGTAAAATGACAACGGCATTGTATTACGTTCACAATCACCTCTACTTACGCGGTAATTGATTATTTTTGTTTGTAACTCACGTGATCGTTCTCTTTTTAAATAATATGTAGTTTTATCTTCAGATTTTTGTTTTCGAAATAGTGGCATTGAAAAGAGTATAAAATTTTGACTGAGGCTATGGATATGATTTCTTCCATCTTTTAATGAAATGAGTCCCTTTTTATCGAGTATATTTTGTTAACTCCGTGTTTGTTTGATCGTTTGGTCAATCGTTTGTTCACAGTCCATACAAAGTTTCTGGTTAGTCTTCTTCCTTTTAAAAGAGACAAATGATGAGTTACCGTGACACCAGGCTACAGACGTTTCGATCATCCTCTTTTCCCCCTTAAAAAAAAAAACACAAACAAACAAACAAAAAGCAAAACAAATCAGTAAAAGGAATGGATCCAGTATGAGAAAAGCAAATGTGGAAAAAAACGTAGAACGGAAGCCAATGTTTCAAATAGTGCAAACTTCAGAGATATGAAAATAAAATATCCTCTGAAGTCATTTTGTTGCTGATATATATATAAGAGATAGAAGCAACAAAAAAGTGATTTATTTACTAATTCCCAGCGTCTGATAAAGAGAAGAAGAATGCTAATAAATCATACCCTTACGCTTCCCGGAAAGCCTCGGCGGTGTCAACAAACCTGGTCGCCGGGCACGTCGAAAGAGCGGGTTTACAGTGCTCCTGGGAAACAAGCGACAATTAATGCTCCATTTCTTGGATCCTCCTATACTCACCCATGTAAGTGTCGAATGTCTCGTGTATGTCAAGGCCTTTCAAAACTGTCTCTTATGACGTCATATTTTCAGCCAGCCCGACCGTGTTTAATCAGCTATTCTCCGAAGCACTTCGCACTTTTACGAGGAAAAACACGACAGCATGACATCACACGCACGACAATTTTTTGCTTTGTTTTCTTCTTTTTCTGTCTTTTTCTATTCCGCTGGATGCATACTCACCGTGTAATGGAAAGATGACATTGTGTTTTACTTATCAACTACATCAATTTATGTATTCTCATTATTTTCAGAGAAAGACAATGAGGTCATATTCTATTCCATTACGCCTTTATATATAAATATTCTTTCGTTATATTTTCTCCTAATAACATTTTTCTCTGAGTCTGTCTGGAGCCGGCAGAGAGGACCCGTAGTGTTGTGATCTTTTATTCACGTAAATATCCTCTCCCGGAAATTCTCCTTCTCTCTCTAGATCTCTATTTGCACGGTGCCAGGCGGTTTTATTATCCTCTAGGAACTTGCGTGGCGGTCACACTATGAGTGCTAAGCAGAACCCAATAAAGAGGAGTTAGGAGAAAATGGAACTTCACTTACTTTTGATCACGCCTTAATCTCGAAAATGAAAATAACAAATCCACTTCTCCACTCCCGGCGCCGAGAGCAGGAATTCCTGGCTGCAATGAACGGATGCATTTACTTTCACTCACGTGAGCGTGCCATATCGCTGAGATTTTTCCCCCTTTTTTTTTTGTCCGCATCTCCATTTGCAAAGCTGAAAGCGGGTTTTAACTTCTCTAAAAATATTGCGCCTGTGTTCAAGCTCGTGTTAAAAGAAGAAAAAATAACAACTTCCCTGTATCTAATTTGTACCTGCTGGTGTTGGTAGTCATTGGTGTTGATGTTTCTTGACCATTGCAATTTCCACTGGTTTGTTTTCGAGCGTAGGGCGCCAATGCTGATTGATAAGGCGAAGGAAGAAAGGCTTTCGGTGGACTCTCGATACGTCAACCCTCAATTTCCCGAGGTTATTTCATCAATGAAAAGAAAGAAAGAAAGAAAGAAACAGTGCCATCAGGCAATATATAGCGAATCCTACTATCTCTGATACAATTCTCTTAGCACATATAGATACAATTTAAAGGACTCTCTGATATCCCCAGTCGTCTTGTTTGTGTCCCCCACTCGATGAGCAATGTTGATTTGGTGCTGAAGGTTAGGCTGAATGCAAGTATAAGGCTTCCGAGGTTAATGTTAGGGAAATCACTTTCATGGTGTGTACCTCTTAGAGGGACGTATAGACTCTTTGTAAAACGTTCTCACTGCATTGCAAACACGAGTCAATTGGCTATGATAAGTTCAAACAATCCAAAGTCTTACAGTTTTTGACCAATTTATGACAACTTGACCTTGACGTACAGGTACAAATGAGGTAACAGGCTGAAATACGTTCTTTTGGAATGTACCAATCTTAAAAGTCCTGTTGTGTTAGTGGGGCTAAAGAACGTGTTAATCTGCGGCGAAATGTTGAACAGTAATCAGCTCATGCGTCCGCCGGATGTGTAGGCTGGTCAGTTACCACGACTGCGCAATAAGTTTCGCTCTCGTATTTATACTAGATGAAATAACACCCAGCAGTAACAAGAACAACAACAAAACCAGGATAATTATTCAAATTTATGCAGTTCTTCCGTCGTGATGTTTTCATTGCAACTGATTGACAAAATTTTGTCAATCAAAACCAGGATAAACCATTAATACCTTCGAAGATAGCAACAGTTCGGATCAGGAATGACAGTGTAAAATAGGTCATCAGTCACCGAAAACAAATACCATTGCAAGTATCGTCTCGTGTGTTGAAGTTTTATTGCTACCTTCGGTGCGTAAATGAGACCACGATGTTTGGTGACAAAAAAGAAGCAAGTAGAAGTAAGTGCAATAAACGAAAAAAAAATAAGTGGGTGCATTTCGAAGGTTTTTAACTACCTCGTTTGTTTTTTATTTTTTAATGATACATGCATGTGGTCAAACTTTACAAGCATTGTAATGATGAATGTAGTCTTAAATGCTACGAGTATACAGTTCTACGACTATCATTGTAGCTCCATTTGTGTCATCGTTTTTGCTATTATCATTATCATCATCATCTTGTTAGTGGTCTTTGTAAACATCAGTCAGTTAGATTATGTGATAGACTTACCAAAAAACAATATCCGCATGGTCATTTCAAACTGTACAAGCATGTTTACGGTATCATTGACAGGCAATGACGAACCTTGGAATAGATCTCTATATTTCAATTCAATTTCAATTTCAATGTTTCGTTTCATTTTTTGACAAAAACATATAAACATCACTTTTTTGGTAACAGAAAATAAGGTGCGTTAACTATGGAACATAAAAAGAATGTACAATGATTGTACCACCGTACAATATTTATACACTATCATAAAACTCAAGTGATTAGAAGTAACTAAACAGTATGCACAATTTGAAAAATGGAGGGACCCACTAAAAAGAGAAAGGTTGTAGAATGTGGGCCCCTCAACCGACATGTCACGTACGATTACTTTTTTTTTTTCAAATCATTGCTAGTGCCACACTACATCAAACTAGTCAATTTTTTCTCTTGTTTAACCTGATTTAGATTGAATCAATTTGAAAATTTCAATTCAATCTAAATGTAACTTAGTAGAAAAATCTATAGACAATTAAGGTATGCCTTAAACCTTGGTGTGACCTAGTTGTCGCACGGTGTTCTATGTATAGCGTACCCCAGGAATTCGAGAATGTTTACTCCGCATGACACAAAACTGTAGTAAAGGACTTTAAACAGATCTCATGGATTCCTCTCGTGTTTTTCATGTCCAGAGCAAATGCGAGCGGCTGGTTCTCTCTGTAGTTTTGGCATGTTATTATGTAATGAGACCACTTAAAATGGAGATTAGAAGAGAGCGCCGGTGAGAGTGTACAGCCTTCGCGGGGATATTGGGCGGAATTGTGAAGAACGAGCTAGGCGCGTTAAGTATGCTTTTGCTTAAAATGTTCGTTAAGTATTCTCCATCTCAGATCGGGTAATGTGTGGAAACGGTGAATTAATTGGTAAGTGGAGCTGGTTCGACGGCTGCTCGTTCCGGAGCTTCGTGAAAACTGATCGCTGATTACCGACAAACTGCATGTCAGCCCTTCTTACGGACTGTATACGGCGTTCTCTTCTGGACTGAAGCAATACGGCCATCGGTAGTGTTAGAAGAATATTATGATGGTTTTGACATTAATAATATCAAGTCGTCTGGGTGGCAAACACCTCGCTTCTTCACTTCTTAATGCTCCTTTCCTCTAGCTTTCAACTTTTCACCGCCATTATGCAAATTTTCAAAGAGTACCTTTATTGAGAGACAAACTTATACCGAGATGGATGCGGAGAAAAAGTTTAAAAAGTGTCATTAACTGCATGCACAGTTCAAAAGTGTAAAGTGCAAACTATGGTGGGCACGTGACATGTACCGCGAAGCCAAATGAGTTCTGTGTACCGACAGCAGGGCAAAGTAAATAAAAGCTCTTAGTTTTAAGGTTACAGTGCAAAGCATCTCTACTGAAAAGTGGGTATTTTTATCACATTTAATCTACTACTTGCCTTACTAATGCGACTAGACACACTAACAAGAAAAAAAAAACCCACATTTCAGCGCGCTCTCTCTCTCTCTCTCTCTCTCTCTCTCTCTTGTTTACAATGAGATGTGGTTTTACGACTCTCAAAAATGTCGACAATAATTTGGAGAGTTTTTAATGGAACAAAACTATGCAAATGTAAGCTATTGTTGCCATGACGACATGGATTGACATGTAAATCTGGTATATTCTGAAGTTGTTGTTGTTGTTTTTTTTTTCAAAAAAGTAATTATTGCGTTGTTATTATCATGGACGCAACAAAGATGTTACACTAATTAGTTGTTTGAAACACGCAGAGAACAGGTATGTCCTATTATCATATCAGAATTCAGGATAGACTACTACAATATGAAGAGCTTGTAACCAAAAGGCGCAAAATCCATTGAAAAACGATAGATTTATCGCCTTTTGGAAGCAAGGTCTTCGTAAGATACGCACCAGAACAAGAAAATAAGGTCGCCTTGGCAACCCAAGTGTCCACATCAAATCGTGCAGTAGTGATGTTTTGTTTAAAGCAGCTGTTATCCTTGTTATGTATTTGACATCAGATTTCCATCGATGAGCCATAACGAACAATGGGGAATTCATCAGCCCCATGTTAATACTTTTGACTTTTCTACCTACTAGATGCTTACTTATACATACCCAGTACCTCTGATATTCTCAACTCTAGAGTTCTTACCTCCAATGTCTATATCCTTGGTATTTTACCTTTGACATACCACACCCGTCCAAACTTAGTGAGTGTTCATTCACAGAAATCACGAACATACAATAATGTATTTTTAGCGGGTGTTTGAAGGTCAATTCTTATACATGTATTTTTTCAAGCTGCTTTTCTAATGATGTCGCCATCTTTCATTTGATCTGAAGACCAAATAAATCAGACGGGTAAGAAAGAAGTAAAATCAAGGTCTGCGCCCACGCAAATAATGAGTGTGGCGTCTGAAACCAAGATTAGCTGCTGGCAAGTTTGCTGTCTTAGGCTTTGTTGTTGATTTTTTTTTTTTTTTTTTTTGGGGGGGGGTCTTGTGTCGGTTGACAATTCATCTCTTGCTAGCGTATTACCTGCATCAAGTCAAGCTTCTTATAACCATTTTCATGTAAATTCAGTGAAATGAAGACGTATCCTGAGTATACATTACTTTTAGCTTGCCATCTGAAGAACTATATGTTTACTTTGGTGGATATACATATCTAACCTGCAGACAAGAGAATGAAATCATATTTGACTTTTATATTGTCTTCTTGTTTGGTTCTCGATATTTCGTACTAGATATGACACAAACTGGAAAATAGAATGCATAAACACATTTAATGTATGTCCAAGGTTGGCGGTAAAAGAATCAATTAACGGAACAGAACATAATCAAGAAATAAGGTAACAAGACAGAAATACACGAAAATTGAAAATTATGTAAAAAATGATAAAAAGGTATCTTCTTTGTCAATGCAAGAAAAGGAACCATGGGCTCATGCTTCTATGAAATGTTCGACAAAATACTAATAGTAAAAGGGGGATAGTCGTGGTATTGCAGGTATAGAAGAATAAGTGTATAATGATGAAAAATCGAATAAATGAACAAAAATATAAGAAAAAAGTAGATGCGATGTATGCCAGTTAACATTCTAACATCCACACTAAAGACAAATTGGCACATAACACCAACCATCTTAGTTGGAAGAAGGAGAAGAAGCAGAGGAAACACGTAACGAATGACAAAAATACACATTGTATGTAAGAATTATCTCCCAAAGTCGGAGACATCGCTTCACTCGTGAAAGAAAAAAAAAATAGGAGGGGGAATAATACATATCGTAACATGAATCTATTTTTACTGCCCTTATACATCTACATGCGAAGGATTATTTACATCAAGTTCAACCGCACCCTACTGCACACTGTTAAAACTTGATTTTTATCGTATTTTTTCCGTGTCGAGCGTACTTAGATAGTCTAATAAAACCGAAAAACTGCCCCCAAATGTCGCTGCCAGCTCTTCCCCTCCCCCACCTTCTTTCCCCGCTTTATTTGGCGCCACAATTTTCCGTAGGGTTTACTGCTTACTGAAGCCTTTATTTTTTTTCGGCAAGGAGAACAGAAGTAACCGCCCGCACATACGTCTGGACTGTGTGCACAGTTGGCATGTTGTTTGCATTTGCCCGCGTGCTGGCCGAGTTTCTCGGAGCTCCGATGTTACGATGAAGATGGAGTGTTCGACCGGGAGTGTTTGGCCTGCTGCGGATTTTATCTCATGAAACCAATCGATAGGGAGCTTCCTCCGCGGTCCCATCTGCGTCTTTTGGTGTCATTGAAACACGATCAATGAGCCTCGCGAGTTTAACCGTCTTGATCCTGGCCGTTGCTACACATTCATCGAGAGCAACGTCAAGCCTCCTCGATTCACAGAAATGCGAGTTCCAATTTGATGCCACCTGACTAACATAGTGGCTGATATGACGCGGAAGATAGTGGAACTCTTAATGCAGTGAACAAAAATCCGGCAACTCCTTCGATTTTCGAGTGAATGTTGATATTGCAGTTTTGTTTTGAACGTTTTTCTACTGTTCCTGTCATCAGGTCATGATCAGGATATCTCAAGTAGCCAGATGTAATGTTCTTTGATAGCCATAGAAAACGTGATATTTACAATTTCTCTTACTTTGTCGGAAAAGGATGTATTCTGGACTGCATTGACTGGTAGTGGTTATAGAACATTCAAATTTTCAAGCTATGCAGCTACATGCAAAGAAAGGGATGCCATAGTTTTGGTTGATTTGGGGAGTAAAGTTTTAACTTTTTGCTACACGATTCTATAGAAACTACATTGTTCTCATGAAATATTAAAAAGCATACAATTTTAAGAGAAATTCAGAGTCTATTTAATGAAAATCGGTTTTGAAATGGCTGAGATATAAAAACAAACTAGAAATGTCGCTATGGCGACTGGTATGCCTCCGCCATAATGCATGATTCTTCTAATAGGTCTGTAGAACATGTGGACAATGTGTGATTATATTTTCACAAAACTGGCAAAATATGAAAATGACATCTTTGTCACAAATGTGTTGAATGTTCACCTTCCTTGACCTAGGTTTAATTGGATGAATGAGAGAGCATGTATTTGGGGATTTTAGGACTTTTACTTGACTTTGACCCTTTCACAAGTTTATGCATTGAGAAATATTCAAGATACGGAGAAAAAGTGCAATTTCTGTATTGAATAGTAAATTGTTACCATTTTCTTCTGGCCTTTGACCCTTGACCTTTGACCCTAAAATTCATAAGAGAATCATTGTCAGGCAGAACATGCATAGATATGTACTAAGTTTCAAGATAACTTGAGCCACTTCCGAGATATGAAGGAAGAAGTAAAGTTCAGCACTTTCACTTGATCTTTGATCTTTTGACTTTTGACCTTTTTGGCAAAAAAAAAAAAAAAAAATCCAGAGAATCTCTATTGAGTTAAACATGCATACACCAAGTTTAAAAAAGAAAATAATTCTGCAGGCATTGCATAAATATGAGGGAAATAGTAAAATTTTGAAGTTTTACCCTTGAAATTTTACCCCAGGAACCAAAAAAAAAAAAAAATCCCTAGATAATCACTGCCAGTCAGTACATGCAAATATACTATGTTCCATGAAGATACCTTAAACCATTTCCAAGATATGGAGAAAAAAAGTGAAATTTTAACATTTTCTTCACCTTTTGACCTTTGACCTCATGACCCAAAACTTTCACCAGAGAGTCTTAATTGGGTAATACATGTATACACTATATGTTTCAAGAAAATATCTTTAGGTATTGCATAGATATGGGGGAAATAGTGAAATTTTGAGCATTTGACCTTGACCTATTGACCTTTGACCTTGAGCATAAAATGCACCCAAAAGTTGATAGGCACAATTTCACCCCCTAATACACATGCATGCCAAGTTCAATGAGGATACCTCAACAGGTTTTTCAGTTACACACAAAATTCATTACGGACGGACGGAAGGACGGACGGACGGACAGTGGGCCAGGGAGATAACCAAAGTGGGCCAAAAGTCATTTTGGGCACTTTGGATATTTTAATTGTTGACATGCCCTCTTGAGAGAAAATACTTTGAAGAATATTTCACTTAAAATATTTAACTCAGGTATGTGCATTAAAGGGGTACATTTCCTACCTGAAATAGCAAAATGCAACATTTTTATTTAAGAGTTTCAAAGGAACTTGTAAACTCTTTAATAAATAAGTAATTTCAACCTGTAGTTTTTGAGATATCAATCAATAATTCCTCCCATATATTTCTCAGAGTTTATTGTACGTTATGAACACTGTAATGATGCGAAGAAACTTAATCTTCATGAATATCCTTAAACAAATATCCTGGAAAATATCCAAATGAAAAGTTTAGATTTCCAAAGTCTTTTGCTTCCCGGCCGCTCACAAAAGTGTATCGGATCGCAGTCTGATGAATCCGATTGGCTATCGGTCGACTATAAGGTCAGTGTCAGACATTGCTCGCGTGATCCTCATCGGACGATCTTGCCTCGTCGGATCGTGCCCGACATGATCCTGATAGGTGACCAATACAAGTCAGATTCATCATGGGTTGCCGGAAGAAAAAAAAAAAGAAGAAAAAAAAACCCTCTTCCGACGACTGACTGATGAGAAAAAACAAAATCCTTTTGGAACGGGGATGTTTCACATGATAGTGATTGCAATAGATTTTTAATCAAACAAAAATATAACTTTTATTATAGCTTTTTGAAGTAAACAATTATACAAGGCAGACTCATTCTTCGTTGCTAAGTCATAACCTTTCATTTTCCTGACTTCACAGTTTGTTATATATCTTTCCAGTTAAATTAGACAACATAGTTTTTCGAGTGTTGCGCTTGTATGAATTGATATGCCATAGGCCTAAGGTTATGAAGTAGAGCGATAAGAACTATATCGGAGATTGATTTTATATCGCACATTTATGTCCTGCTAGAAAAGAGTGAAGAAATTCATCCAAAAGTACAGCGTACATCATAAACGTATATTGTCACTAATTCACACGGACAACAATATCATTTTGCAGTACGTGTGTAATATGGAACTTTCAGCATGAATTCGATTCTTTTAACGAAACCCATATGTTTATACACCTTTTGTGATATGTAAACATCTTGTATTCAGTGGTAGTATATAAGCAGTGTCAGTGTGAATGTGAACAGACAAATCAACCCCTTTTCGCATTCATCTTTAAAGAAAAAAAAATAACAGCCTAAGATTTGCATTGCTTTATTCGTCATTTAGAGACATATTTTTGGTAGCCAATGAAAAATCAGCATCACACTGATGTCATTTGAGTTTGAAATTATGTTCAATTAATTCTACGCCCCCAATTACCCTAATCACCAAATTTGGGTAAAAAGAAACCATGGAATATAATTTTGGCGCACTTTGAGCTCATTCTGAACGGACGGAAGGACAGACGGACAGAAGGACGGACAACCCGAAAACATAATGCCTCCGGCACCACTTCGTCGCGGAGGCACAAAAAGAAAGTGGTTGCAATAAAAGACGATGGGTCTCGCCTTTAGTCATGTTAGTTGTTTTTGGATATCTCAGTTATGCATGATGCAAACATGTACATGTACTTGCTTTTCAAACGACAAGGAACTCTAACACAAATGCAGAAGACCATCATCACAAGCAACAGCTTTACGAGGGTAGTGACCTCAGAAATTGTTGTCATATACCGCCTGTACTACAAATTAAAGGAATACTCGAGTCGCCACTAACATTGAGTGGAGAAAAAAAAAAGTGCAGTGATGCATCGCGCAAAACTGTGAAGAGTTTTATGTGGAGATGAGTTGTGTGTTTGTGACAGTGAACATGTCTTTTTATGATCATGTTTGTTGTGTACGTTCAGCTCGTACGGTTATTGTTAGAAGTAGGATATGAGCACTGTCGATGCACTAAGTTCCTGGAAAGAGTTGGCCGTTTGCATCAAAATCGCGTAAGCAAATCATACTATATATCATCGTCTTTTGAAACAGAAGTAAAGGTTACTGAACTGCACAGGGCCGTTTTGTTTGTCTTCTTTTCCGCACAGGTATACGTACTACCGAGAAACAGTATGTGATGATCGTTTCGGACTATATAGCTGCTGTGATAGATCGGTGGATATAGGTGGTAATAAACACCAGAAGTTACTGACTGAGTTGGACGCATTGTGGAAGGGTCTCAATCTTTTGCCTACCGAAAGAGAGAGAGATTTACTGAGGAAGAGGAGGAGGAAGAGGAGGAGGAGGAGAGAAAGATAAGATGAGAGAAAGATAGGGGGAAAGAGGAGACGGTTTGGAAGAAGGGGATCAATACCAGACAACGTCTGTAGGGGTGGGGGACATCCTAAATCATTTCCCAAGATGCATTCTCCGGACATTAATCGGTAACCAGGTCTCCAATCATCTCGAAAGGAGATAAAAGAGCGATTCCGTGTCCGTCATCCCCAATCATTATGTCTTCTATGAAAGGCCGTCGTCACCATGCAGATTAATCACTACAACACTTGCAATTAAGCCTCTACCTCGCCTTGAATTAAAGAAAGAAGAGAGGAAAAGTATCCCACTTTGAGATCTCAATGTATCTTCCACCACTGCACAAAATGACACCTTAAGTGAACGATTCTATCTTACAAAATCCAAAACAAAGGAAAGTAATATGTCGTTGAATCGTTAACATATTCACATCAGGGTGAGATCGTTCTACTTCTACGGGGTGCTTGATACCTTATTCATTTAATCACAAGTATTACATTTAATGTCATTCCAATATTTGTTATTCGTGCTTGCTGGTTTTCCGCTCATTTCATGTGCCATGAAAGATTTATTATCATGCATGTAAACCTTTTTTTTTTCTCTCTCTCTCACTCTCTTGCCATGAACTTTTCAAGAAAGTCATAGCAGATTATCATTGAAAGTATTTGCTGCACAGGAAATGCCTCCGTTCACCTTGTTTCACCTCATCAAACCCAAACGCTATTACATTCGCATACACACACACATATATATATATATATATATACATACATACATACATACACACACATATATATATATATGTACATAATTATATATATTTGATTAGCACATCATTAACTGAAATTAATAGAAGACGTCATCTTCGTCATCGAGAGAAAGGAAACATAATTTATATAAACATGTAGAAATATATACATAGAGAAAATTTCCACATTCCATGTTCAGTCTGAGTTAAGCACTTATGATAAATCAGCTGTACATTACATCGCAAATCATAATTGGCAAATTTTCGAACGATAACGTCATAATAGAATATACACATAATACAACAACATGAATAGAATGGTGTGCTAATTTGCCATATCAAGACATGCGTGATGTGATTAGCTCTTGATATCCTGTTTTCTGTACTCCATTCAGTTCTATGTTCGAATTCCCTTTCGCAATCAATCATCATGAAAACTTCACGATGATTATACCATAATAGCTATTTGATAGCAATGTCAGGTTCAAGTTGCGTGCAGCAATCCATTTCCACCTTATCAAATTAAGAGTTTCATGTCTAGCGTTAACATACGAGACTTCGGCAAGAGTTTGAATATATCGCCCTGACGTTATAGCTCACATAAGATTACATTACTTCTCAATAATAAGTTACCTGTTCAGTTAACAAACAATTTCAACGTTTTTACTCCTGAATATCCCCTGTTTCATGCTTGAATGAAGGAATAGATTAATAATTAGCTTATAAGAAATAGTACAGTCATACATTTCATATATCTATAGTTTTTTTTTTTATTGAAATCTCGTGGTGATGTTCAAAATGAAAATGAAACATGATTATCATTACCCCGGTGGCAGAAATCAAGGGCACATCCACAGTACCGACACACCACATTCCCAAGGAACGTCCCAGTTTATGACGCACACATGGACAACTATCATTTAAGGGGACTATGCATTGCAAATGCATTTTTACTTGTAACAATTCATGATGGAGCTTTACCCTGATCATCACCTTGTGTGCAAAAAGAATATCTAAATGCTTATGTGCTATATTTATCTTAGAATTTTTCTACAATATCTTTACATGTGTCATTGATCATCCATGATCACAGGACGTGTATATATGATTACAAACAATAATTGAAGATCGATTACAATACAGAGCATGAGAAGAAAATGATAAGAATGAAAGGAAAATAGATAAAGAATAAATAAACAGCAATGATACAAAAAGCTTTTACAACGAAAAACGAATGCCTCAAATATCCGAGGGCGTCTAGTATAAACAAAAAACTTCCAAACCAAGATTCTGTCAATTACATCATCTGTCAACCACTGGTAAGGTATACTTGACAAGCACTCGAATGCACTTTCCACTAGACATAAACATGACAAGCATGTTGTGCTCGTCCGTTCTTTCGTTCATTCGTTCTCTCGCTCGTTCGAAATATGTAAACAACTTGCATGTTTCGATGTGATGTTTTTTTGTAAGTGATATTGATATTTAGCAATGATTGACAGATGATGTCACTGACAGAATCTTGGTTTGGAAGGAATGTTGTGGACGTATCCAAGTAACCTCAAGAAAAATAGTAGAAATATCATTATGAAATACATGGCAGGTATTTAGATATTCTTTCGGTCACATAGGTGATGTTGAGGGTATTATGCAGCAACACAAGTCAACATGCATTAGCATTGCGTATAGTTCCTTTAACTCCCTATCGTGTATCTATATACACCTGGTAGAGAGGGACCTACAAGTGTATTGCTCAAGAATACAAGTGTTGTTGAGGTGCTCGAAACATGTCCTTATCGTTGAAAGAACCGTGCGTGTCCACTTTAACGTACAAGTTTGTTATGTTATATTTCATAGGCCATGTTTTTGTTGCTGTTCGTCAGATATTCATCCACCGCCATAAATCTTGACGACATTGCGACCTCCTTCTGTTTTCTCGCTTCGGAATGTAGGGCTCCTGCAGTTCAGCTGGTAAAACATGCAGCTTTCCGGCTCGAAACTGTTTGCATCGGAAAAAAAGCCGAGTATGCAGTACTTTGGTGTATTTTCCTTAATAACTGATTTTTATCTAGATATTGTTTTGTGTCGTTTAAAAGATATTGAAAGATTTTATTGATCGGAAAGTAAAAGTACATTTTTCTGCCAAATCCCTTGATACATAAATGACATATTTCACTTGATTCTTGATTTCAGTAGAAATAAACATGTCTGGTCGAAGTCATTTGTATCAAGGGGGTGCGAAACATACTCAGTCATGAAGCAATATAATTAATAAAAATGAAATAATATACAAGAATTGAGGGAAAGAAAGAATTAAGCTGATGCAGGCAAAAACGCAACAAAAAACAAACAAAGTGCTGAAATTCAGGCGTTCGACATATTAAACTATCATTCATGCATCCATGATCAGGCTGATGATACGAAAAGATGAATCCCTAAACACTGTGTTAAATGCTTCCATCGTTAAAAGGTCCTGTTTACCTTTGGGAGGAGTGATTTAAAAAAATATTCAAGATATCACATTTTGATGCAAATGTGTAGGTCAGTTGTATCACAAAACATCCTGTCATATATTTTTTTTTGCAATAACGCCTAGAATATATGGAGATATCACTATTTTTCTCAAAAAACATAACTGTAGACGGTTTAGTCTGGAAACATTTTTATTATAACTATTGTTCACATTTTGTATATTTAACAATACTTAACATGGATTATACAGATTCAAATTTTTACATTGGTTGTTTCTATCCCTATCACATATTTTAGAACTATTTTGAAGCACGAATGCTGGATTTTTGTTTCATCTGAAAATTGGTAAATTATGCCTTTAACAAGCTGTGCTTCTTTTTTGTACATTCCCTTGTATCTTTCACATGTCATTTCTTGGCTGTTCTATGTACGAATTATTGTTATTAGTACTCCGCTGAAGACTTTTCTTTTTTCTTAATCATCATTAAACTTGTTTGCTTGCGTGTCTCTATGGTATATTGTTTTCATAAGTTTGTGCATATTCATATATGTCTGTTCAGTACGAAATCGCATGGTTGTATAATACGTGAGAAGCAAAAAGCTTAATAAGCTTACAGTTGAGCAAAAAGCTTAATACTTCACTTTTTACAAACTAATATGGAGCAAGCAGGTTTATATTTCACCTTTATGCTCTTTTATCTTCCAAAATAATTTTATATAGTAGAAGAACGAATAGAAAAGCAAATTTCCGTAATTCAGCATAATAAGATCAACAAACATGAAATTAAAGAGAGACGGCAAGAATAATAGGGAAACTTATAGTTGTGTAATAATATTAGTATATTACCACTTTTCAGTATCAATACTGATTTATCAAATATGCAGATGTTATCACACATTGCATTATTGCTGCGAATATATGTTTTCATATTCTTTTAAACTGATCACATTAAGATCATTTAGTCATCAATGTGGAATTCAGAAGCGTTTGGTAATTGAATATCATTCGATAATGATATTTCGTAATTGATTAAAAGAGGATGAGAACTTTTCATACACAAACACTCTTTCCTCTCCCTTCATCTCTCTCTCTCTCTTTCTTTCTCTCTCCTTTTCTTTCTTTCTCTCTCTCTCTCTCTCTCTCTTCGTATAATTTTTGAATACTTTTTGTTAGGGGGATTAATAGGACATACTGTAAAGTACTTAAAGTGCATCCTGTACTGGATTTTTGCGATTCCCTTGGTGAAAGTGTTTTCTCACGCGATGGGGCAAGTTAAATAAGTTCTTAAAGTTCTCTGTATAGGGAATCGTTGAGGGTCGTTTGGTAGCAATATTTCATGACATACTCAGGGTCAAGGTCCTTCCTTTCACCCTTGAGACAATTGTTCCAGCAAAATAAACAAACAAGTAAACAAACAAACACATACACTTTGTCCGAAGCTGCATACGCATACAATAACTGTTACCTGCATGATGCAATAAGTCTTTAAAAGAAGCACAAATCAAAAATAGCACAAGAACAATGTAAAAATTTATTTTAAGGTAAAAGAAACCAAAAGTAACAATGATAACAAAGAAGGAATGTTACCCTACATGACAGAGTAGAACAGCATGAGAGATCCGTTTAACAGAAACCCACTCCACGTCCCTCTACTGCTTGCAAAAGGAGGCATACCTCCTTGGTTGGTCTATAATACCCATATCACACTAAGAAGCGGAATGAGCCGGAATGCTGGCGGAATGAAAATTCTTCCTGCATTCTTGGCTATTCGAAGTCCATTCTGAAAAAAAAAAAATCTGACTACATTCTGAATGCGTTTTAAACATTTGGGTCCATCGTGGCTGGCCCTAATGTTTTTTCTCGTGCTTAAAACTTTCTAGGTGCCTACTTCCCAAATGGATAAAGTAGCCGATGTCCATCATTCTTCGGCACAGTCATCCTCAGACAGTACGATGAGCATCCTCAAAATGACGCTGCCAAGACCCAAAAGAAGCATGAGAGGGTACTAGTGACGACTGGCTTAAACCGAGGAATAGGAGCAGGAGATGGTTGACTGGCTGCGAGCCCCTGAACAACATTGCCTCTTCAACGAGAAGAACCCAAACTGAAGGATGCGTAAGGATCTCCCGCTGCCCCTTTCCAGCCTTGGTGTCTCTGTTCTCTCCTGTAACATGCTGCACGTCTTTAAGGCGAGCAAGTTTTCTCCCGGCTAATAGCACCATCTTCTTTGTCCACCATTCCACTTATGGAGGGCAGAATAACGGATCCTCATCAAGTTGTGCAAGCAGACACAGCAGTCAGTTATGTCTTCCACAATGGAAAGCTTAGCTGCACGATGGTGAGGAGGACTCTCGTCTCTAGGCCAGGATTCCAATCGCAATCTCCAACACACGACGGCCCATAAAGATCCAGTAGTTGTAGATCCTCTCATCCCCATGAAGACTCCTGTGACCACATGGCTTCATCAAGAAGGTCCCCACTTAGAAGGCATCATCTCCAAGGATGAGGTAAGGGGGATGGCTCAAAAAATCCTATGTTTCCGTCTTCAAGGCAGTAATTTAGTTCTGAGTCGTTGAAGATCCGAGTATCAGACTTACTTTAATGTGCACTGATGTCCGCATAAACTTGGGATGTCTATCCACAAGGGCCACGAAGACCACAGGAAGGAAGCCCTTGTAGTTGCGGTACAAAGAGCAGGTTCCCTAATGCAGGTTTCCTAATGGCCACATGCTCGCCATCTAGCGCTCCCAAAGCAAGATGAACATTCAGTTTGTTTCTGAAGACCTCCCCAGTGGGTTTCCCTTCTTCTAAAGTGGTGGGGCAGGTGATGACCTCATCCCTGTATCCCTCCACAATGGCTTGGCAGACTGCAGGGATGATGAGGCTGATCGTGTTCCGTCCCACAGGAAAGCTTTACATGGGACTGGGGCACCTGTCACCTAAAGTCAGGAACCTCGCCATGATGGCCGTCTACAATTAAGCCTTCCTCACCTTGATAATCCTGCTTCTGTATCCTTGGCCCCACTCTCTGCACCCACTCATCGAACATAGCAGGTTCAGTCCTGAGGTAGTTAAAGAAGGACCGAGGATTTCTCCTCTAAGCTCCTCCATTAGCCTGGAATAATGTTTATACAGCCTTTTGCTCCCCTCTGCCAGCCATGGTTGAGTCTGGTATTTTCAGGGTATTCTCCGTCTGTTCCTTTCCCTTTCCTTCTCCACGTCTCTCTTTCAAGTAGGTGGTGCTGAAGGACAGCAATCTGTAGCAAAGAAACATGGCCCAAGGGATCCATACTCTCTCATGATTGGTTTGAGACTGATGAAAATACTCGATTTACCAGTACTTAATACCTTATCGCAGACCATTTTGGGGGATTTTCTATATACACAAGGAAGACTCGTGTTACATTCTAACTATATTGTATTGTAAGCATTCGCGCTGCATTCTGTTTGAATTCTTGACCATTAAAACCATATTCATTAGCTATTCCGGGAGCCTTCTGACTGCAATCGAGATAAATTCGTACTTCATTTGAGACGCCTTCCCACCAGACTTCGAGCAGCTACAATTGGTCGGCATTCGTACGGCATTCGAACTGCTTTCTAAATATTCTGACTGAATTCTAATAGCATTCTTAATATTCCTACTATGTTCCAACTACATTCGAGCAGCATTCGAGAGCTAAAATAACCGGAATGTGCAAGAATGGTTCGAGACAGGTTCGACGCGTATTCCAAGTATTCGAACGGAATTCTCAACAAGCTGAAGGAATTTTAAATTCTTTCACGAATGTGGCACGAATTTTGAAGATCTTTAATTCCGGGCACTTCTGCTTGATTCGTGCTGATTCGGAATAAGTGTGACGGGGGTTTTATGAAGTACTGTAAGTTAATGTGAACTTCATAAACGAACATGGTATCAAGTTTTCATGGCAGTACGCAAGGGGGGGGGGGCAGTTGCTCTAGCTCGATCGATGCGCGCTTCCCCATCTGCCTCTGAAGTAGTGTTTTCAGTTATTAAGTTTGCCATAATGGGTCTGCTTTTTTTGCTCTGCAAACACGTCATATCATTTATCTGACTGATCGTCGCCTACTCCCGCCATTAAGCCAAACGATATCTTTGGCGGAGACTACCTGGGGATTAAGGGCGCGGCTGATGTAGAAAAACCAAATGAAACTCTAGACTTATACTTATTCTACCTTGCGCCAGTCAAATTGACGATCGGACTAGAATGCCAATTATTGTTTGATCTACGTCACGCAGAAAAAGTGATTAACTTGATAACACAAGTCACGGATACTGCTGTAGGCCTTCGTAAATTCATCCTTTTTGTTTTCGTTTTTACTAGGCAAAGAACGAAGGGATGTATATTTGGCGGGAACGTTTTGATTGATCACAATTGTGAAAAATGTGATTTTAAGTGGTTGAGCCACATTGCGTTTCAATCTTTGCCGGGCTAGACTTTGCGGCTCTGGTTCACTTCGCAGAAGTTCAATTTCGATAAAAAAACACTCACTATGAATTCTTAATTACATGTTACGCTGCCAGCTGGCAAAGTTTCCACAGGATTGCTGACATTGTGAATTCATATCGACGCAAACAAGTGCACTTGACAGGCAAATTGTTAGGACGTCATTTGCTTTACACTGATGCAGGGTTACAAAGTTCGTGCGGAATTGACCTCAAGGTGGAAAACCCCACTTAAGTGGCGTTTAATTCCCACAGATATTCTCACGTCGTGAACTAATATAAAAATCCTCTTTCTTTTAGAAAAACCCGAGTAAGTATCAAAAAGTACAATATAAGAAATATTGATTTATTAGCTCTCATAGTTTTCATTCCATTCTAAAAAATAAATGAAATATTCTTGGGAACTGAATCTTATTCAACACAATTCTTACACAAATCTTATTCAGATATTTCCAAGCAAATTTTGGCGTCGTTCAGTCTTTTGCGATCAGCGGAGATAGATTGATTGGAAACTGCTAAGACCGAAGCACACTTTGAGTTACTGAGTTTCGTTTTCAGATATTTCGAATCGAGTTTCGAATAGCACATCTGATCATGAAAATGATTATATGCATTTCAACTAAAAATATTGTATATTGTCCTTTTTTCCTGCGCTTTTTTTTTTTTTATTAAAAGTGAATGACTTTGTATCGATAAGAGAAAGCAAATGCGAGAAGCTTGGTAATTCCCTATACAGCAAAGTTTCATTTGAAGTATCTGGACAATAGGCTGAACCAATGGTACAAGAAGAAAAAAAAATGAAGAAATTAATGCAATGATAGAAAGTAAAATAACAGTGTGACCACCTTGTCGAAATCAAAAGGAATGAGCGACTTTATCAACAGCACCGGAATTCTCCCTTTCTCCTATCCACTCAAGATTCGAAAGGAGTGTTTTGTTTTCGGGGTTTTCTTAAAAAAATAAAGCGGCTGTGAGCATAGCCTAGTAAAAAAAAAAAAAAAAAAAAGGTTGTTTGTGATGACGGTGTCGTCTGGTGCGAGCATTTTGGTGAATCCCTGTTAAGTTCGTGATTTGTATTATGAATGAGTGTTGTGGGAGCTGAGTGAACTGCCATGTCCAGGGCCCACATGCTGTACTTACATCATCTTTGATCGTTCGTGGTTGACGTAGATTTTCATTATGGTGACCTCCTGATCTTTTGCACGGCCCCATATCCCAATCATTTATTAACGCTCAAGGATCGCCCACCTTCCTAGCTGTTACGCGCATCTGGATGAATAATGGATCGCGCCTTTGTAGAGTCCCTGATAGTAAGGTCCGTCGTCAAATCCATCAAGGCCCCAAACCCTATTAATATATATATATATACATATATATATATATATATATATATATATATATATATATATATATATATAAACTGTATATATATATATATATATATATAAATATATACATATATATATATATATATATATATATATATATATATGCTAGTCACTGTTAGTATATAATAATTTAGGATATGAGAAATTGCCTTTCATTTGAGACCTACTTTGGTCAAATACTGATGTGAATTTTGGATGCAGAATCATGAGCATTTATGCATAAAAACCTCAAAATCGGTGAATGCATCGCAGATTTGTAAAGTGAACGTATAGTTTTGGTTGAGACCTAATTTCAAGTTTCTAACATATATTTGTTGTTGTTTTTGGTGAGATAATGAGAAACCTCTTATAAAAATATGAAAGAGATTTAACGTTTATTTGATGAACATTGGTTTTGAAATGGCTGAGATATCCAAAACAGGGCAATTCTAATAAAAATTCTAATAAACTTTGATTGATTTCCTCTTAGGGAGGGTATGCTCTGTATTATTTCATAAGTGGTTTATCGCAAAAAAAGTTAAAAGCCCAATACTCATCTACACCAATACTATGCAATCCTTTTCTTTCTCATTCAAACTGGAAATTTTGTGTAAACTTTTAAATTTTACGTTGCATATAATATATATATATATATATATATATATATATATATATATATATATATATATATATATATATATATAAAACCAGTTTTATATAGTCCTTCTCCAATTTAGGATACGCAATAAGATTCAGAGTTGTCAATTTCACTAGGAAAAGTGTAATTTAGCACATTACCTCAGGCAGCCATAAAACGCATACACCTTCTCCAAGTTCTGAGGCGATGCAGTAACAACATTGGGGTTTACCAAACAAATCAATGGACTCGCATACAGCCCTGCATGTGCCGTGCGTATAGGTCATTTGGAAAAGTTGCGTCTCTTACTCAAGACGTCCTTTCTGACCCAGGTGTGGACTTGGTTGCATGGCATTGACGAGGTATCGCTGGCATGGCCCTCCTGAAGAGCCGTGCTAAATTTTTGATAGGGTAGGTATGACCAGGGCATTATCAATTCCCTAGTTTGTCACAGGTTGGTGAGAATAAAGTGCGAACAAGATGTCCTATCCTAACTCACCCCCCCCCCTTCTTCCCATGGAGACAATTATTGTTGTTGTGGTCGTCAACTTGCCATCAACAGACAACGTTACAGATTTATTTTTATGCCTTCTCCCCGTGGGTGCTGGAGGCATCGTGTTCTTGGCTGCTTGGGGTGACCGTCCGTCCGTTCTGCGCCAGATCTAGTCATCACAACCACAAAGAAACTCTTTGGATGGTGGATATTGTTTATACTGAGGTATGTTGATCAAGGAGTTATCACAGATGACTCTTTGGTTACACCAGGGAGGTATGAGATGAAACTGCATTGTGTAGATCTTGGGCAAAGTCCCGCGGTTTACAAAGATGAAAAGGCACTGAGGTTTGAGTGAATACTGTAGGCCCCTATGTCATATATACGGCTGCATGCAGTTAGGTATGTCCAGTGCATGGAAATGTGAGTGGTAGATAGGAGGTATATGAGAGGGTTGTCTGGTTCTAACGATTTGATTTTTTTTTTTTTTTTTTTGGGGGGGGGTTGATTCTATATCACCATCATGCCTTCATGTGTCGAGATACAAAATATCATGTGATCGCAGTGAGTACAAAGATAATGGCGAACACCAAGGTTAGAAACCGAACAATTGCAAACGCTACAATTTCGGCAAGGCTTGATGTGCCCGCAGCGTCTATTACTATTGAATTAAGTTATACACGTGAGAAAAGACTTGCTTTGAGCTGTTGAGAGAAGAACTGGAGAAAGGAAGAGAATGGAAGGTGCATCGCGTTTTTCTGTAGGAAAAGGATCAAAGGAATTCAGGAGTGCAAATCGCATTTGAATTATCGGCCAAGGCGTTATGTTTCATTTCTTTTAAGAAAAATATTGCCGGTTGACGACAATGCATCATTTCGTGACAGATTGCAAACACTTACGCAGGTCGCTGAATGCGAAGAGAACTTAGAAACTTCGCACTCGGTACATTGTGTATTTATTACAGCATAAATATGTTTGCTGACCGTGCAGCATGTTTGCCAAGTTTTATTTGATAAATAAACACAAGGACTTTGAAGTTCTATCATTTCAATGGGTATCGAGTTCCCGGGCTTCTTGACCAGTATGTCTTATAGATTTCAAAGGCGTTTTAGTCTCGGGCTTTAGGTACAGGTGAAATTTATCAGTGTCTCTTTATGGGTGAGAGTAAATGTATGGAAAGTGACAATACACTGTACAACGACATGGGAACTTGACAGTTTATGGACTGAACATACAAAGTGAATTCATCAGAAATTGATTTCGGCTACTAATATCTAATTGGTAACAGTATTTAGTTCGCTATAGTGACGGATGCGTGTTATCTTGAATGAATTCTACAGATAACAAATATGAAAAGCTTAATCTTCATTGCAGAGTAAGTTGATAGTGTTGCAAGTGATTGATTTGGCCCATGATTTACTCCAAAAGAAATATGAGAATTTTCGAATCATTATGGAATTACACGTCATGAAAAAGACATTCAGAGGCCAATGTGCTGCCGCAATTGACAAAACGCACAAACATTTCGAAATGTGATATGCCGTACACGGTAGTTCGACCTCAGTTTTTCCTTAAGCATGCAGCATTCAAATCTACTTAGGGATACTTCAATTTTTTTGCCAACACTTGATCATCCACTTTTAGTTTTGGTTTCTGTGGAGTTTTATCAGTACTCTTATTGATTAAGTTCTAGAAATCTGTTGCAACCTCAAAGTGTGCTCGAGGTTTCCCTTGATCTTGTCTGACATAAACGACTAAGCATCCAGATGAAATAGAACCCAGTTTCCAATTTAAAACTCAGCGCAGTGCATAGTGTCTGCCAAAATGTCATATTTCACTACCTGGCAATTATTTGATAGGATAAGATTGATACAACGAACCTAGGATAAACGAAAGTATAGCTTAAAGTCAATCTATCGCAATAATTTGTGCTAACATTTTCAAAGTCCAGCGGAGATTCGGAGGTTCAAGTTGCATTGCCCTCTAATACTGATTCCGACGACTTGTTTTGCTGTTGGTCTGTTTCTTCCTGTTTTATCCAGTGGCTATATTTTTGGCACTGATAGTTTGGGTCTGTTGTAGAATTAGTTAATCTGCTTATCTGCTAATTATCGATAATTAAGGAATTAGCTAATTAGTTAATCAGATAATCATGAAGATGACAACGTAGATATATTTGAAAGGCGAGTGAAAGGATGCATTAAGTAACACGATTGTGTGAACATAAAGTGTATTCCGTGATCATGAATAACAATATCAGAGTATATACTAAGCTTGACGGATATACGATCTCGAAGATCATTTATAAATGCCCCCCCCCCCCCCAAAAAAAAATAAGATAAGAACATAATTTCTGTCTTTTATATAGGGCCTATGAGAAATGTCGTCAGCTGAAAAAGTGTCCTATTACACGCTGGCTTGCCTGCCATAAACGAACATATAAAGCAATACCGCCGCTCTTAAAGCACAGTCATTCCCTTCAAGTGATCTCATTATCTGATTGACGGTGATCCGTCAGCTTCAATAATTGAGCCGCCTCCCGATCTAATCAAACCCCATAACCATAATTCAACGGTTGAGCCCTGCTTATTATCTTACACATGAAATGCAATCACGCACACACACACACACACACACAATTATATATGTATGTATATATATATATATATATATATATATATATATATATATATATACATATAATATATGAATGATATATATATATATATATATATATATATATATATATATATATATATATATATATATATATCAACGCCCCACCAAACAGGACAGGGCAACGGTTTTTAATGAAAGTCACTTTATGACGTTCTAAATCAAACGGTAATAACGCTCGCATTCACAAAGCAATTACGTGTTGTCATCTGTGTGGACCCGCGTGCTTGACTTTATTTGCCTCGATTGGAAAGGCGGGGCTTGCCAATGCCGAGTGCACAGGGGCCGTCACTCGATCTAACGTCTTGAAGATCAGACGATTTAACATGTCAAACACCACTTCAAAAAAAAATATAGAAACAAAAATTCTTGCCTGTTCACGAAACTTTTCATTTGACAGAGAGTTGAGTTTTTTTTTTTTTTTCGGTGGCGTCTTATTGAGATTCCTGTGCTCAGATTTCATCAATTTCAGGCGCTTGAATTTCCTGGACTCTTCTTTCAATAATTAAACAGAAGGCACATACATGATAAAGAAGTTAAAAATGAGTATTTTTTAAAAGGGTTGTCATGTCCAATACCTCTGTGCGTGCACAGTGATCTACCCGTTTCTCAGCCTATTATCGATCTATTTGTATATTCAGTCGCTTATCTTTCCCTTTGTTTATCTACATACTTTTTTTTCGCTATGCAGTTCTTCATTTCGTTATTTTATTCATCAAATCATGTCATCTAATAAATTCAAAGCTGCCACTTTGTTTTGCTGATTTATGTGTGTGTGTGTGTGTGTGCGTGTGTGTGTGCGTGTATGGGTGTTTTTTTTAGCTACGTGTAAATCTATGTGTTTAATGTAAGTTGTATGTATTTTTTTCTTCTTAATCAAATATTGTTGATTGTTTATTGTGTTTATACATTCAAGATGAATGTTTTTGTCATGTGAAATTATAGAAATCAAATAAAGATTACTGAAAAACAAAAAAAGTATGTGTGTGTATGTGTGTGTGTGTGTGTGTGTGTGTGTGTGTGTGTGTGTGAGTTATTATTGTGTGTATTGAGGATGGGGGCTGGGATATGCGTTAGCACGAGTACTCGTTACTTCACCAATGTCAGTAATTGATATGATTCATACTCGAATCATTAAAATTTGAAGAGTTTTCAACCATGCCTCCCTGACTTCAGAAAACGTGTAAAATATGATATTGCTGGTAGAAAAATGACTGATTGTTTAAGCCAATCCATGCATCTTGTGCTAGTATGGACACTGTATTATTGTGGCAACAGTTTGACGATTATTCTCTTAGTATGATGCTTATAGACAGTCAGTTTATATATGCCGGGAATACATGTACTTCGCATATACAAAAACATCTCATGATGCTTATAGTCACGTTATATATGCTGGGAATACAATGCACTTAGCATACAAAAACACGTATTATACACTTGAGGAATCATTGCATTTCTCAACAGAAGTTTGTTGAAAGAGTACATGCCTTTAGGGTTTCGTAGTAAACAAACTTGGTGTATTTTAGCTCTCAATAATATTGAGGCAGAAGGCTTTTTCTGCCCTCAATGCACTCTCAGAGGTGCTTAAAAATGAATTCGGCTTCACCACTCAATAGTGCACCTGTTATCTAAAAATTCTGCCCTGGAGCAAATAAAGTCCCTCTTAATTTCCAAGAAAGCCTCCAAAAGCGGTGTCCAGCCTCGAAAAGCGGTGCACTTTACGGAGAAATTCTTTCTCATAACCTACAGCTAAGCAGTTTCATCAAGCGGATATTGTTTATCATTTATGAAAAATTTCCCCGATGCAATCTAAGTGTCTTTGGTACGACAAGGTAATGGGGCACGAGCCGGTCCATTCTATCTACAGGCGTGAGATCTGTGTAATACCGATCTGATCACGGTTCGCATTGACATGGCTTCATTCCGTTGGGTAGGGCCTCATGAAAACAAATGATGTAATCGGTGAATATTTTCCGAACTGAATATAAAGCACCCTTTGATAATTCTGATAATTCTGATAATTCTTTTCCTATATTTTCTCTCTGATTTTCTCCATCAGCACACTATCAGAATTGTTATGTTTGTTAAGTTTGTTCGTTCGTTTGTTTGTTTGTTTGTTTGTTTCTCTCAGCACTGAATCGCGGTGGTCTAGCCTGTTTAGTAGAGCTGTTATCCGCCCGGCCTTTCTTTTCCAGAATTGAAAATAGTTGTACTCTCTCAGATATCTATAATCAGGGCTCGACACTAACGGTGGCCCGGTGGCCCGGGGCCACCAAAAACGCACGTCGGGCCACCAAAATTTCAGAAATGAAGAATCTGGTCGCCTGATCGGACCACCAAAAAGGGTCGGATGTTTGCCTTTGGGCCACCAACAATAAAATTTAGTGTGGAGCCCTGCTATAATTCTAAGCTTTATGACTCTCCTGAGAAAGTCATGGAGTGAAAACAACAAACAAACCCTCAAGTTTGTGTGAAATAAGTACCAGATCTCGCCGCAATTAATTTGGCCCTATACCGTGGTTGATCTTGGAGCGACTGAATCGGGGAAAATTTCATTTCAAATACCGTCTGCAAGAATCTTCAAACCTGAAGAAGGCAGATGTAGGAAGAAGAAGAAGGAAAAGAAAAAGAAGAAGAAGAAAACATCAGATGGGTGCTCGGGAAGAAGCCCTGGAGCAGACACTTCCTTAGCGATCGTAATGTTTGCGTGAAGTTGTTCCTGTGTTCGTCGGGTAATGAGAGCGTATTTTTACTGGGTTGCCCAGTCGCCAATCCTAATCTCCCTGTTTGAAGAGCCTAATTCTCCCTTGATTCTTAATCTCAGCTTTCTTATTCATTCTTTCTACTCTTTCATTTTAGAAGCTTGACGGGCAAGATCATGCCATAGAACACACACAAAAATAGAATCAGAGACCTAGATCATGCTTGTAAAAAAGTAAGAAAGTATCTTAAACATTGTTAAAAGTCCGTAAAAGTTAAACATCTGTCTTGTGATATTGTTTTTCGTTATTGTTGTTGTTGGTGGTGGTGTTCATGCTTTTTTTTTGGGGGGGGGGTGGGGGTTGCGGTTTACAAAATGTAAGTTCTTCCTACAGTCCTCGACAATTTCCTGTACATTGGGGGTCAAACAAATTCAGTAATATCTGACACAGTCATCGTCAACAAGCAATTTTCATTGTTGCAAACAGTTTTTCTTGTCGCAAAGAAATTCTGAATATGTCTACAATTTCTTTGCGACTTTTTGCGACAAAAAAGCTGTATGCCAGTTTGATAGCAACAGTGTACGAACCCTGACGAAAACTTAAATTTGCTCAAAATTCGCTACATTCGCAAACATTTTGTGCACAGTGAGATATCCTCTTAAAGAAACGCTTGTGTGTACATGATGAACGTCACAAATCTTCGATCTACAAGAAGAACTAAGGATGGACCAGATAGCGGGGTAGCAAGATTTTATCAGCTTCGATCGAAGATTCTTCCACTCTCCATATTTCTTAATTGCAAACAGTTATTATATAGAAATGTATCGAAATAGTGCCCCATCAATTTCATAGGAATTCAACGGATTTTAGATATCACGGTCAATCTTAAAGACAGATGCTTTCTTCGATGTTGTGTGAAGCAGAGTCCATTTTACGCAACAACCGTACTTGATTATGATACATTATAACAGCCCTTTCTTTTTCAAACTTCAACCAATCATGAATTCGTTCGCTTATCATATTTGAATTTTAGTAATCTTGATAAAGTGACAAAATGTTCAACTCATCGTCACTTTCCTGGATTTTTGCTTCCATACACCACGACAACCCGTTAATGGTCCTAAAGATGAACCATGGAGGTAGCTCCATGGCTAAAGCTATTAACAGTGGCGCTCTTTAACCGCGAACAGCCATTTAAGTAATTATTTTAAATTGTGGCAGGCTTTTGGTAAATGTAGTCCAATGTCAGAATCATTGCCAGGAGCAATACGTCATCGAAGGATGTATATTATAGACCTCCAGCAGACCAAAAACATTTATCCTTCATTTTTACTCCCACTGAATGAGGAACAGGTGAATGACATTGCTGGGGTTGCATGGCTGGTTCCTATCTTGAGATTTCTTCATCTTTATCAAGGGCCACTTGTTGAAAGCTAGAAAGTGTCCCTTTGAGTGCATTTAGTGATATAAGTTGTTAATGCCCGTCTCTAATGTCTACCTCTCTTCATCTCCGTCTATCATGTCTATAGAGCAGTTCTGTGTTCGGCTTATATCATTTACGGTCTCGTTCCAAATCCTTGTTGTAATAATAATTATAAAGCTCGACCTCTCCGAACCGGACATGTCGGGACCGGAGCTCATCCGGATAAGGGATTCGGCCGGATCTGGGGTACTCAATGTTTAATACGCGCATGCTGTCTACCCAAGGGTAGATAGGCCTACATGATGTTCACTGTACGTGTACATGCAACCTATTGCAGGTATAATCTATAGCGTACACTGAAACTCTTTGCTATCAGCCCAAAATTTGGAGGTAGTGAATTCCATGTCTGGATGCATGTTATTTGGATGAAAATTTGATGGGATATATGTTAATTATGTTAGGAATAATATCTAAGTCTTATGAGTTTGTGTAGGAATTGAGTTTGAAATCTACTTTTTCCTGTGATTAATAGATTGAAAGAAAAAATCATGCCGAGATCGCATAGCAACGGTAATAGAGAAATCCGGATAAAGGGAGGCCGGATAGGAGAGAGCGGACTGTATAGATAACTAACCGAACGCAGTGCGGGATTCCCCGCGCTTAAAGCTGTTCGCATTCAAAGTGGTTTTGTCATTATGATTGATGCGTTCAGAATATTGATCGGGGTTTTAGCAGACCGCGAAGTGATTAGATTAGGGGAAAAAAGTCTCGCATCACTTCCGTGATGGATTCGAATATGAATCTGATAGGACACGCGAAAAGCAACATTGTGTCATCTTTGACTTCATCCATGACTGTGTTTATCCACGCTCTGACTTTTGCGGAAGACGTCTTCTAAGCCAGTTAAGCCATCGAGTGTAATAATTCCAAAATGCATACCCACGGGGACTTAGTAGGGGGTCGATTATGCTATTATCATTTCAAAGACAGTCGAATAGAAAGCTTTTAAAATCCTGCGAACTTTTCCTGTTAGTTGGTTTGTTTATTTGTATGTTGTGGCTTGTTTGTTTCTTCATAATCTTTCTAACGACGTTATGCTTCTGACAAACAGTCCCTGGTTTAATCCAGCCAATAGTTGTACATGTATATGCCTATCGTGACTTTGATATCGATATGTTATTCTCATGATCATATTGTACTTAATGTACTATTGAATTACAACTGAAATGAGATAACAGCAGCTGTAAAAATTACCCGGAATGCCTCAGTCATGATATTCTAGAAGCTTGTTTATCCCACATATCACGAGAGAAAGTTGATTTCAGGCCACAATGTTTACACAGTATAACATGCCAATCTTTTTAACGATATAGATGACGTGCCACTAAAGGAATATGATAACTTAATGTATGGATTGAGCAAACACAGCAATATTATTGTTAATGAACAAACACCATTGAAAATGAAAATTAGTACAACGCCTCAATGAGATTTGAATAAAATCATGCATAAATAGTATGAATTCTTAAGGTGTCATTCCCGTCATCGCTGGACTAAGAGACTTCAGCAGTCCATGTCGTCAATACAGGTCAACGACATAAAAAAAAAATGAATATAATTCCGCAAAACATAATGTTAATAATTGTTACATTCACTCAATCCGCATGTTTATTTATACCATTTCCCTTTATAATTTCCCCTTCTCAGATGAAACGAAAACCCAGCTTCAATGCTTCAGAACAGTTCTAGAATGTGAGCTAGGGATAGAAATAACCCGCAATGCAAAAATGTTAATCAGTATAAACAATGTTAAGCATTGTTAAATATACGAAATGTGAATAATAGTTATGATTATTTCTAGAATAATCCATCTACAGTTATGGTTTGAGAAAAATAATGATATTTCCTTATATTTTAGGCTTTTGGCGAAATGTTTATATGGTAGGATGTTTGCGATTCAACTGACCTACACATATTATATTATGCATCAAATGTGGTATGTCGAACATTTTTTAAATCACTGTTCCCATCAGTACCTTTAAGTCTCAGGCGTGAGAACAGAGCAGGGCTCATCAACCGAAAGAGGGCGGGCTGTGATTTTGAGATGATTGAGCAATCACGTCCAGAAAAACTACTTTACATCATCAATTCGTACGAAGACTCTGGGTTTGAGAACATCTTGGAAAGATGGCAATAAGTCAAAACTCGGTCAACGCTCATCAATTTTAATACTCTGACCGGATGACCAAAACATGTGTTTGATTGCTTTCTCATGCTGAGTCGCTCCAAGATGCCTCTTTACATGTATAGCTTCTACATGTCCCGCAACCCATCAATCAAAATAGTATGACATCACGCCTGTACACAAAATGTGCTTAGTAGAATCTCTATGAAAGCATCTTAACTATCACGCCACCAATTACGAACGTCTGCTTACACCTGCTTACACCCTTCTTCAATCCTGAAAATTTTGCCACAAATATCTCGTGATATTTACCGATACATATACTGATAAAGATGAATTCTTTCAGTGAACCCTATCTCTCCAAAAATCTTCAAGGACATATTATGGGCCCGAATCCTTAACATCTGCAGTATAAAATTATTATCCATTCCCTTCATACTTTCCACTTTTCAATTTTTTTTTCACATAAATTCCATATAATTACTACACGTACTATGCTTTTACTTATCACACCTACATATCTTGTGCAAATACTCAATACATTTCACATGCTTTCTTTCCAAAACATTTTCCTTTCTCAAAATTCCTTTCTCAAATAATTTCCAAACGTACCTTTTTATTATGTACTCTGTTATTTAAGAAAATTTGATTCATTTTTTCCTCCGAAAAACTTCCATTTCTCTCCATATCTTGCCATGCCTTCAGAACTTCTAAATAAAAAGGATGCGCCTTACAAAAAAATGACATCATAATTACACAAAAAAATTACACATAAAACATATACTTCCCACCTATTTTCCTGAACAAGTATAGTCACCACACATACGCGAAACACACACACACATACACACACACACACACACGCACACACACACACACACACACACACACACACGCACACAATTACATTTTATAACAAATTGCTACTACTGCTTCTATACCGCAAAGAGAATAAGATTATGTCTATCAGTTCGACCACCAGGGGTGCATAAGAAAATGTAGAGAATAAGAGAAGAAAATGAGATTGAGAGACAGAGGGAGAGGGAGAGAGGGGGAGGGGAGGGGGAGAGAGGGCTATGTTAACGGAATATATTATTGGAATTATCATATACATAAGCGAAGTAACAAACCCTTGTAGTGTAGCTACAGTAAACTTGTTATTTCCATGTCGTTTGCAGAAAAGATAAATATAGGCCTACCTCGTGCAATTTTAATCTATAGGCCTACATTAATTTGGGAGGTTCTTGTCCATGGTTGTACTATGGTATGAATGATTGATGCATTACGTTGGGCTGGAATGCATGGTTGATCAATAAATTCTTAAATTTATTGGCTGTTTTAGCCCAACGTTTCTCAGCGTTTAAAAAGAATTCATAGTGTGAAGTGACGTTAAATCAAACAATTCGAAGAAGAGCCAAGTTGGGCGGCATCCATGCATGTTTTATAAAGCATTTCATATATCTTACTTGCTTTCATGATGAATATCTTTGACTTTGATTTCATTTTTGGAGCTATTTCGATATATTTTGTATTCATTATGTACAATATTCTGCCTTTGGCTGTGACGATGTTATAATTAATGCACCATTTCAATCAAACAATCAATCAGTCACTTTCATGTGCCGCACAGCGAACTCTGAAATGATACAAGTTCCAGGAAGCTTTCATTAGTTTAATTTTGGTGTACTTATGTGTGTTGGGAATATATTTATTAAAAAAAAAGTGAAGGTAGAGCTCGTTTCCAGCTTCAAAAAAGGTAACTCGGTTTGACAATTTCCACAAACTAAAATGCTATTCTTATGTAAGTTTATGGATGCCCATTATAAAAAATATATTCCAAATTTATGTAATGCTGCCTGCGTTCAGCAATACAAATTCATCCATTAAAGATATATTGCTTAATAATCATCATACTATTTATATTTAGACAGTATGGAGCGGCTATGGTTGTAACATTAATCAATGCTTCATGAGAATGATTAACAATGAAAGGGGGTAATAACATAAATTAAATGCTAAAGAAAGCAACTGACACAAACATTTGGAGCATAAAGGACATAACAGCCATACAGATAATATGGGGAATTACAGAGGTTTGACGAGGGCATTGGCAACAGCTTTTTTTTTTCTTTCTTTCTTTTTTTGCACTGACAGATGGATGCTATGAATAAACTTGTCTTTCTTTGGTTACCGATGTCGTCATTACGTTTTCGAATTATTCTCTACGTTGACGGATGACTTCATGCCATGTTTGATAGCTTTGCCGATCTAATTGGTCGAGCACAGCATGATCAACGTTCATCACCACAAGAAGTGTAATAAATGGGTACTGGAGCTTGGAGGTGACACAACAACATCATACAACAATTCGGCCCCCATTAACCAGAGTAGTTTCTTTAATTGCAAGCACTCTTCTCCCTCACACTCTTCTCGATCATCAATATTGCCTTAGCACAAAAAGGTGCCAAAATGTCCTAGTCAAGAATGCTATCGAATAACACGCAATTATATTTCGCGAATTCGGATTTTGAAGACAATTTTACGAGTGGTTAGACTTGAATTAATCATGAACCACATTGACGAACTGAGAATGAAGTATTATCAATTTTTACACGCAAAAAAAAAAAAATACCAACATCTACCAACTTAGATATAGGTGCCTACACACTCGTCTTTCGTGAGGCAAATTTTTTATGAATGATCGTTGATTTCGCGAATTCGAAATTCGCGACACTAAAAACACCTCAAAATATCATACCATTATAAAGTGTACGATAAGTAAAAGATCGTATCCTACCACTGAGCGATTTCATGTTCGGGAGTAAAATCGTGGTGATGTCAGTGCTATCTAATCATAATACCAAATTTGAAATAAGTCGGTAAGTCCAGGTTAACCTCAAAGTTATGACGTAGCTCCTGCATAGTAGGCATTATTGAATGTCTTCTGCTGTGTTGATTTCCACTATGCACTACATGCACTATGCATGCTGGCAATTTCCATATTTTTATCGAAAATAGCCACAACGAGTCGATGGGGATAGTCAAACCTAAATATTGATTCAAGTTTTGCGTCGGTGTTAGCATATTTATCAGTATATGGACATTCTTGTATTCATTTCGCAATATGTACCTTCAATCAATTCAGTCACGAGGAACTGTGGGTGTTTGCGGTTATAGACAATGAAGAAAAAGTCGAAGAAGAAGAAGAAGAAGAAGAAGAAGAAGAAGAAGAAGAAGAAGAAGAAGAAGAAGAATTACTGGCATCATCTACCCACACATAAACTTGTTTGATACTTGCCTATTATACTGTATGATACTGAATGCATTATAATGCTCGAACAAATGAACACAAACATACTGGATATGGAATTCTGATATCTTGTTATCTTGTTATATCCTCATAATTTTTTTGAAAACTGAATCAAGTCGGCAAAAAATCTTGTCTTCTTTGACTAAACGGGGCGCTATTTTTTTTTTCCGCCATAATCGCAGATGCTGCCTAGAGGCGTTGACTGAAACACGATGTGACAAGTGATCGATTTCGGCATTACAACTCAATATAATGCATTTATCTTACTTTGTTTGTTTGTTTCTATCTTTCTTTGTTGCTGCTGTTTTTTGGGGAGGGGAAGGGGTTAGGGATGGAACAGCAAAACTTAAATTGCGAACGAATACGGTCACATTATACAAAACAGAGGCAAACACAAATACACACAGACAAACAAACACACACACACAGACATATGCACACATATACACATGTTCGTAATAAATTGACAGAGCAAATTAGGTAATTCGCTTTCGCCATCGTGGACATTGCTTTGTTTGCATATGTCAAAGATGCACTGATCTTCAGTTTACTCTGACACCTTCACTTGCGTAAATATTTACTCTTACTAGGCCTACCTATTTACAAAAGGTCACTTTGTTAGGATTGAGAAATTCATTTATCTTTTTCAGTCTGTCAAGATTCCAAAAACAAGTTTTGTTCTGTTTAGAATGATTATGATCTTATGCCTAAAAACAATGTTTAGAGATGTGGAGTCTTTGTATCCCTGGCGATTATGTCGTCTGAGCAGCATGAACGATTGTCAAAACAGACAAGGATCACTTGAATGTGTCGTATATTTCATGTTCATTTCAGAATTGGGACAATTTTCTACATATAGTGAAAGGTGAAAAACCTCGCAAGAGCTTTACACCACAATAAAGTGATAAATTAGTCTTGTTAACTCTCTGATTTGGTTGGGATACATCCTTTCTTTTATTTGACTGCTTCGTCCTATTCTTCCGCGTAAGAAATAAGATTTTTATCATAGAAAATCACAGTGATAGATGACTTGAACTTAGTTGTACACTAACCTGGCACTGAAGGAGGTATACGATTTTGCCTTATAAAATCTTGGAACTACAAAAAGAGCCTGACAATGCACACCAACACACACATAAAAACAGACTTGCAAAGCGAAAATAAGTTGAATTGATAGTTTTTATTCTCATAACACACAGTATATAGACTGGAAAGAAAAAAATACAAAATGGACATGAATAAGAACAAAATTTTCACCGTTGATACCACCGATAAAAGAAAAAAGAGAACTTGAAAAAGGCCAGCGAAACTTTGTACGCCGTAGAGTAAGTTTACTTGAACATACAGATCAAAATCATTTACAAAATGGTACTGTTATATAACATTAAAAAATATAGAAACGAAACGAACAAATGATGGAAGAGAACTTACGTATGTTATGACATTCACAAATGTGTAGATAAGAAGTGTTCTTTTAGTATTTTGTTCTTAAAAAAGGATAGAGTAACAGAGGAGCGTACCTAGTATGAGATGGAATTCCTTGGTACCGATAGGAAATGACGTACCGATCATTGGGAAACTGTTGTAGGAGACGATTTGTGACTATTAAAGAATTTGGTGCTGGTCTCACCAATATAGACAGCGTGAGGGCATTGTGCACAGATCAGACAATACAGCACATTACTGGAATCGCAGGTAAGTCTCTGTGGACGGAGGGTGACATTGTTGGAGATTTTAACCATGGTGTTAGTAACAAGGTGTTTACAAATTTGGCACCTATAGGTTTAGCACATGGTGTGTTACCACTCGGTGGTAAAGGTGCTCGGAGTTTGGTACATATATATATATACATGTATGTATATATATATATATATATATATATATATATATATATATATATATGTAATGTAAACATAATTGATAAATATGTAAATGAAACAGTGTGACTCTTCTACTGTTATGATAATGAACGTTCTTTTCAATCTGTACATGCTTTGTTTGACAAAACAACTTTAAAACATAAGAATACAAGAATCCAAATGGCTGTGGCTAATCTGAAATTATAGTAAATTCAGGCTATTTGGAAAGATCAAGTACCTGGTAAGACGTAAAAAGAATACGCGCACGCATTCTAACGAAGCACACGCACAAGCACGAAGACGGGGTGTCGTCGTGGCAGCCATAGGTAAGCGGTTCTTTCAGAGGAGACAGTGTTTTCTCAACACAGAGAACAAACATCAAACTCACAGCCGGCGGAGACCCACCGGACGCAGAATCTGTTATTTCTCTCGTCTGCAGATAACTGCGGCGCGCTACAATCAGGAGCTGATAGAATCCGATACCTGTCAACTCGCACCGCCATGAAAACATCACGGCTGACAAGGGCTTCCTGATCGAGCTAGGACCAGACAAACAATTAGAAAGCAATTACCACTTAATGAAGTAATCACCTAGCATGCTCCCAGCCCTGATTGCCATCTTGATTAACGTGAAATGCCACCCCGTGTCCAATTTGACTCCAATAAGTCAAGAAGAATCAATCACACAAGCTGTCAAATAAAGATCGGATATGAGATACGGGAATTTTGAAGATTTCACTTTTGTCATAAAAGCATAATATCCGCGCCGAAAAGATCTGCAAATTAGGCAAGACTTCGTTCGTTTGTTTCATTTTGTTTTCTTTTGTTAGTCTTGTCCATCAACTTTGGTTTTTTTTTTTTAATCAGTTTGTGTGTGGTTTGTTTGTTGTCGAGTTTCTTCTTTTAATGTTTTTTGGGCTTTTTCTGTTGGTGTCAGGAAATGGAAGAATACAGCAACAAACCAGACGCATGAGACAGCACAATATAAAATGCAGAATGCTTACTAACATATTGTTTATAACAAGGACTGTCACGTCAAAGATGTGACAAGCCAAAACACACTGAGGAGAAAGCCACCTTAGATCTTCCTAAATGAGGACTTTTTTAAGTGATAAGCCCATACGTCGTCTGTTCCCACCGTACGACGGTAAAATTCCAGCATTGGCTAGCAGTCACTACCATGACTTCTGTTACACGGTGGGTCACGTGACATTACCTATACCGGTGATTGGGACCATGTACGTATAATTTGCATTCCAGACGGTCGTTAAACGCTGTGGACAGGTACAAAGGGCGCGAAATTGCTCGTGTATATTGACCTTTGGAAGTCGACGTCTGCCATTCGTCGCCTTTATTGTCCACCTCCTGCATTAGGGGTTTCTCGTAATCTGGCCGATAACGACTCAAACCTCCGCGAGTGTCAAATGGTATGAAACCGTTAATGTCTGCCGTTATCCACAGCCTCCCCCTCCTCCTCCTCCTCCTCCTCGACCTTTGGAAGCGTAGGCGAATGAACAATTATTCGCTCCCTGCGACCGATTTTCTAACAAGGTAGTGTGGATTTTATTTACATTTAATTCAAAATTAGCTAAACACCTATCCGGTTTTCAATTATTTCATATCTCTTCAGATTCATCGTCTCCGTTTTTCCTTCTTACCTCCTCCTTCGCGTCCACAGTCAGCTACAAGCCGTAATACGTAATGCAATTATTTTCTAGGACACCTTCCACCTCCTTCACTTAATTTTGTTTTCCCTTTCCTGAAACACCCCCCCCCCCACCAACAGATACAGACACACGCACACTCATAGGCTCACTTTCCATTCCCCCACACTCACTCTCTTCCCCCACCTTACATAACATCGTTTCCCTGCCTGTGTGTTCCCCTAAAGTTTTCATCCATTCCTCGACTTTATGATGTCATTATTATTTTTTTTGCCTGCTTGATTTGGTATCTTCTCACCTCCATCTAACCTCCCCCTCTCCGTCACCGAATATTTTGAAATCTCTTCCTTTCTCCAGACTTTTCCCTTCATCACTTCCAGCTTTTTGCCGTTCTTGCAGAGGGTTCCCCGTCCTCCCTTCTCACTCTTCCGATCCCAATAGTTTGTTCTCTCCACGGTCCTTCTGTAAATCTTCCTCGTTACACTCTCCGCCTTTTCTCTTTAAGCCAAACCTCCATGATAAGTCCAATTCGTCCTCTCATAAGTACCTTCAATGATTGCTCTCTTCATCCCCTCCCCCCCCCCCCCCGTTCTCCCTCTGCATGGCGCCCTCTATCTCATGTCCTTGCTCTCATCACCCACCCTTTATTCTTGACAATCATGATGTAACGTTCTCCTTACACTCACACTCCTCGTCATCATCACTACCTCTGTCCGCGGCTGCATCTTCTCCACCACGCCTTTCTCGTCACCCTCGTGCTTTTTTCCTTCATACCCGTCCTTCTTCATCCTTGTTGATTATGTTGATTTTTAAAGGGATGGTACAGTATTGGTGGAGATGAGAATTAAGCTTTTAACTTATTGCGAGATACCAAGAAAACACTTATGATATAGTACAGAGCATATCATTTTAAGAGGAATTCAAAGTTTATCTGAAGAAAGTCGGGTTTGGAATGACTGAAACCTCCAAAAACAAAGTAAAACAAAACGAACGTAATAAAGTGTGGGTCCCATACTTTATTAGAATCGCTCTTTTTTTGATATCTCAGCCATTTCAAAACCAATTTTCATCAAAGAAACGTTGAATTCCTTATAGAATTACATGCTCTTTCATATTTCATGAGAGGTTTCTAACTATCTCACCAAAAAATGTTAGAAACGTGAAATTAGGTCTCAACCAGGACTGTATGATACCTATAAAGTATATATATATATATATATATGTATATATATATATATATATATGCATATGTATGTATATAATCAGTTTTTAACTGATAAAAAAAATAATAATAATAACAATAATAATATATCTTCATTTTTTAGTAACTTTTTATCATAAGTAAGTTTTGTTTCCCATGAGTGTTATATATGGGAAATGCCCTTTTTGCCATTCTCATTTCAAATCTATGACAGTATGACAGTTTAAAAAAAAAATGTGCTTATGTAACGAGATCCACATTAATGTACGATGATCAATACAATTTTTTTTTTTTTTTTTTTTTGGGGGGGGGGGGGGGGGGCTTTCTCCTTCATCAGGCAGGAATAACGTGACGGTATACTCCTTGTCATTCCGGAGCGTTTTCTGCTCTTCATTTTTCCCAATTTCTCCCCTTTTTTTCTTGTTTTTTTTTTACCCCTCCATCCCTTCCTCTTCCTCCTCCTCTTCTTCTTGTTCCCCCTCCTCGTTTACCTTTTATACTCCTGATCATCTTCTTCTTCCTTCTACCATGGACCTAGGTCCATACTTCTACCTTTCTTCCAGTTCAATACAGCTCCCCCCCCCCCCCCCCCCCCCGTCACGTTTCGTCTTTGCCCTTCTCCCATACTTTTCTTCTTCTCAGTTTGATCCCGACGGATAACCAAAGTGATGTTTTTCCCTTCAGGGAAATTTCTCCTTTATTCACAAACCTATTGAACTCGCTGTTAGGCATACTGGTATCCTTCGTGACACATCGCATACGTCATATGCTCTATTGTTTCCGAAATGTGATACGTTTCGGGCATAAAAATGAGCGTTATCATCTCAATTTGGCGAGAGTCGGCCCGGAGCGTGGTCGCGGAGCTGTCGAATACTGTAAGTATAAGGAAATAAATTCAGCGTCACACACGTATAAGGACATACATAGATGTCTGGCACTCAAAGATCCATCCACTTGCGTCAAGGAATTATTTCGAGTGCATGGAGATCTGTTTTCTAACAACATCAGTATCCGTCCAGTACAGGGTCAGAAAATAAAAGATAAAAACATCTGGAGACAGGACGTCACATGTGAGTTGAAAGGATTTGATTTTGTGGTAATATTGGTGAGTTTGCGCTCGCTTACCTGTGCAATCCTGAAGAATTTGTTGGGTACCTTTTTATCGATACCCACTTTGCAGCACTCTACCACGAAAATCATGAGCCGCACCATGATGACGCAATTCGTCGAAGGCCTAATGTGGAGCGTTTTTCTTCACCTACTCCGAGGCTTGCAACAATTCATTTTTCTCTGAAAGCCATCAACGGCGACATTTCGTTTCCTACCTATATATAATACATGTCTGACGGTATAGACAAACCAGTTTACTGCGAGCACAGCCGTAATACACAGAAAGCTTTACCTTTTAAGATCTTCACAATACATAAATGCCATATTACATTGTTAAAGTTCCATTTTTAGAGACTAATCGGAATTGCAAGGTCCATACACTGTAAGACAGTTTAAATTTAACTCAAGACATACCTCTGCTATGATTTGATTAAAAGAAGCTTTACATTACCAGCCCCTTTCAATGTGTAGGTATTTCCGAATAAGATATCTAGTACACTTACACTAGTGCATAGAATATATACAAATGTCTTTCAAGAAAACATAGTTCCTGAAATTCCTTCTGAGCGGTTTGTGACGCAGTTTGCCATATAGATTGGAACCAGTGTAAACCGGAACCGAGAAAAAGTGAAAATGACTGAATTTTCAAAATACACGGATACAAAGCCCTCATCCCATCCCCACCCCACCCCCTCCCCCCCCCCAAAAAAAAGAAATATATATATATATATATATATATATGTATATATATATATATATATACATATATATATATATATATATATATATATATATATATATATATATATATATTATATATATATATATATATATATATATATATATATATATATACCGTGGAGTAGAATACTTCATATCATACAGCGTCATAATTATTTTATTTTTTGCTTTCTTCTGCTGTGTACAAAGCCCTCATCCCATCCCCACCCCACCCCCTCCCCCCCCCAAAAAAAAGAAATATATATATATATATATATATATATATATATATGTATATATATATATATATATATATACATATATATATATATATATATATATATATATATATATATATATTATATATATATATATATATATATATATATATATATATACCGTGGAGTAGAATACTTCATATCATACAGCGTCATAATTATTTTATTTTTTGCTTTCTTCTGCTGTGTAAAGATACCCACGTCTCTAGTGAACAATTTAGATTTGACCGCAGTGCAACGGGGGTCATCCCACGAGCTCCAAATTGAAAAAAGGTCCATGAGTCATACAGCCCACAAGTCAAACAGCTCACGAGTCATATACTGCCCACAAGCTAGACTCTAGGAAAAAAAAAAGGCCTTTGAGCTCGACACTGTTGAGGCAAATAAGGCCCGCAAGCTCGACACCATATAGGCAAAAAAGGCCCACGAGACCGACACTGCGTATATATCTATATATACATGTATAAGCCCCGTGATGTTATGTCGGTCTCGTGGCCCTTTTTTTGACTAGTGTCGAGTTGAATCATGGGCCTTGTTTTCCTAGTGTTGAGATCATAGGTCTTATTTCATTTCATTTATTTCATTCCAATAGTGCAAAACATTTACATTCAGAAAATAACACAACAGCAATATAATTAACAATACTACCCATCACAATACATAAGCAGATGGAACTGAATTACAATTAAAGTTGCAAGAAATGGAGGAGACGTGCTGAAAGCTAAGCTTGTATTTTGCAGTCTCCTCGTTGACAAAAAAAAAAAACTAAACTAAAACTAAATAACATCAAGGAAGCAAGTTGCTTAGATATATACATAAAAAAGTGCACACACGAACACACTTATACAAACAAACGAACGAACAGACGGACAGACAAACACAAGTAAGCTCACTTGTTAAAGAGAAAAAGCGAGAGAAAGGGACAGGGATGTCACAATTGCTCTGTTAGAATTGTTACATTTCACAAAGTGACTGACGAAGCAACGTGCGATGTCAGACTGAATTGCTCTGTGATGTCACAATTGCTCTGTTAGAAAATATCAATACATGTACCGTTACATTTCACAAAGTGACATACGAAGCAGCGCGCGATGTCAGAATTGCTTTGTGATGTCACAATTGCTCTGTTTAGTAATTGTTGCATTTTACAGAGTGACGGGTGTACGAAGAAGCTCGTGATGTCAGAACTGCTTTGTGGTGTCCAAATTGCCTCGTAACATCACTTAGCAAATAGTGCACTATATAGCTGTAAAATGTCGTAATAAGAAGTGACATAATTTTCCAAATAATGGAGTGTCAAGCAGGCTAACATTCTGGAATAGTTGAATATACATTCAATCATGCGAAGCTCATCTTTCAACCAATCACAAGTAGATTAATATTTGAGCCAAAATGAATTGATAATATACAGTATTATGTAAACAAACAGATCCACATCAAAGTACTTACTTTTCCAAGTCTGAAATGCGCTATATAGAAACTAGCTATTATCATTATAGATATTATTATTATTATTATTATTATCATTATTATTATTATTATTATTATTATTATTATTATTATTATTATTATTATTATTATTATTATCATTATTATTGTTATTATTATTATTATTATTATTATTATTACTACTACTACTACTACTACTACTACTACTACTTTGATATTCAATTCATTTATATTGACTTTCATCATAATCAATACCAAATTACGTGACTTTCCGTGACTCCTTGATATTTCCCCTCTTTATTTCTTTTCTTCTTTTTTCTTAGTGTGAAGGATTCGATCTTCCTTTTGTAATATTTCTTTACTAAAGTTGTTATTCAGAAACAAATGTACAGGAGAGGAAGTGAAACAACGATTTGTTCCAGATTTCTCTCTGCGTCCATATCATGATTTGTTCATGTGGTCGTCTCGTGTAGTGAAGTGAAGAAGAAATATGGGAGAGAGGCCAATAAAATCTGTGGTTATTATTGACTTGATTGATGGTTTAGTAAAGAGCGCCCCTGCGCATCAGACTCAGGAAATTATTCTAATGAGGCATGGCTGAGTGTGTTATTTGTTCACGGCGTGCGAGAAAATGACACTTTATGAGCTATTAACATTCATAAATTGTCTTAATATAAGTGGAACTTTTTGTGAGAGGGAAGGCGGTTGTTGTTGTTGTTGTTGGTGTTCCTTGTCCGATGTTATCAATCGAAGTTAAATTCCGTGAGCATGACGAGGAGCTATAAAACTCTAGCTAGCTATTTCGTTTACACATGACATACGGCAAAGATGTCGCGAAAAAAAAAGACGATGGCAAATATCGTACGTTCAATTTGTCAACGCAGTTTACTGCCTGTTTCATATCATCTAACATCCTCTCCTTTCCAAACAGTTTATGACATCTCACTTGAAGTATTTAGGGGCGCGCACACTGAATCTCCTTCACAACTTTTATATCGTTGATAATCGGTATATAGTGGCACACAAAAGACTATTACCAGAGTCGGGTCTGTTGGCTAAAGCCCTGCCTCAGCTGTAATAACATTATATGGATGGACATTTACAAAGTCGTTTATATATGCAAGCAACAAGTTTCTCAAGTCAGACGACTCTTGCACGCTGTTATTTTGCCTTTATAGGAAAGGCGATTCTAAAGAAACTTCAAAATGACAATTTTAATAGAAAAAATTCTTTCTCTTGATAAACATGTTTTTTTTTTAAAGCCAGTTTTGATCGAAAACCCACATCCTAGAAAGCGAATATTTGCATACACCAGACTAAACTTTGTAATCACACAAATGGAATTCCAAGGGGTTTTTGCTGTGTGTGTATTTTTCTCCCAGAAGTATGGCACTGATATGACCGCCTCATTTACACGTTAACATAGATGCTCAATCAAGGAAGAGGAGGAGGAAAAATCATGAAAATCTATGAAATCAAGAAAATCATAATCAAGTCAATTAGGGCGGAATTCCATCCCACATTATGCGGCCAAATTCTTTTTTTTTTTTTCTTGTCAATGTGGAAAATTCTCAGCTTTTATCTAGAAAAATGTTTAAAACGAATATAATGATGCTCTGCTGTTGTCATGTTGTCAAAGTTACGCTCGCGATTCAAAATGTTTGACATCTTTTTTTCTTTTCTTTTTTAACATGAGGAGAAGAAAATGGCATAATTTGGCGTTGTCTTGTGTTCATGTGGTATGGCTAGTTAAACGATAAAGTAGCGAAAATGCAAGTAGACATCAAATATTTCATATATTTCATTTTTCGACAAAACATACATATTTCACTTCCTTTGATAGCAGAGAATAAGGTAAAACGAACATTGTAGAATGAAAAGACGATACAATAATTGAGGAACCTTATAGTAATTATACATTGTAGTAAAAAAAGAAACAGAAGTGGTCGAAATAAAGTACATGTATAACCTTGCGTAAAGTGCGAAAAATTGAGGGACCCACTAAAAAGACAGAGCTTGTATTGTGGGCCCCTCTGCAAGAGAGGGGGATGGGAGGAGATGTAAACATTCGATTGATTTGTTTGTTTGTTTTTTCATATTATACACTTGTTTGACACGACACACTTTCGCTTACACATCTACACTCTGTGATGGTCAATGACTTTTAACCAAAAAAAAAAAAAAAAAATATATATATATATATATATAAGCCATACGTAGCAACTGTACTACAGCAGAAAGTCATCGTTTATGGAGATTTACGAAAGGTTCATCCAGTTTTACGTCGAAAATGACGTCAACACATGACACTTCATCTTTATTAAGAACGCAATATCACTATTTGCGTACCATCCAAACTAGCAACACAAGTTGTTATTGCCAACTTCTTTCAGGACATCATCCATCCTATTGTTAGTGATTAAGATCTGTTGAGAAGTCAATCGAAATATTGCCATTTACGAACTAAATTAGGAACACAAATGCCCAAAGCTATGGAGCTCCATCGTCGTTCTACTTCATCATTTGAATGTTTATAGCAGCTTCCCCGTGAATCGAAAAAGAAATTGGCATAATTTTATACTTTTACATCGCACGCGTGAACTCCTTTTCTTTTGTCAAATTTTAAAGTTACATTCCATTTCCCAAATTACTCATTATTTCCGATATTATGATGAGGGTAATTTGTCATCATTTCTGTGTATTGATATGCCCTCGGATGGGCTGTGACATCCAATTGAATCTAATTGACAACTATTATATTACGCGATTCTTTCTACTGTCGCGTGACAAATAAATACCATTTTTACCGGAATTGGTGTTGTGGTGAATTCTAAGCGAGTCTGGAGGAGTCAATGTATGCTTTACGAGCTGGGGGACAAGATTATTGAAGATAAAATTTCGTTTTGTTTATTTGTTTTGGGTGTGATTGTGAGTGTTTGTGGGCGTGTGGACTTTACAATTACAATCTTGTCACAATCATGCTGAATTTACTGAATTACCTTTGCGCTAAATCTGTGGGAGTACATGACTTCTATAGATCAGTCTCTAAAGATAGATAATAATCTTTGAGCATGCTGTTGTCAATGTACATGTGTATGTTTTCTGCGCTAAAAAAAAAGTAATGCACTCTACTCTGACATCACCCCCCCCCCCGTGTGTCTGTTACACAATTTTACAATAACAGGCTTCCGTGGTGATTTTCGCACGTCTTACTTTTGATTCTTTACAGGAGTGAGTGGTTTGAGGATATTTCACCTTGATATTTTTGTGTAATTTTCATATTTTTGGCCCACTTCAACTGCAATTTTCTTTCCATCTTTTCATAATTGTACAACATGTGATTAGGATGAAATATTGATTTTCATGAAGAGTACAGTTTATCATCTACAGTGTACCAGCATGCTACAAAATCTAGACTTGAAGATTTCTTAAGACAGATATAAATTGTATTATAGGACAATGCTCTGTAATTTGACTTTCTCCTCCCCTCCCAACACACACACACACACACACACACACACACACACACACACACACACACGCACACGCGCACGCACAAGCGCACTTTCTTGTACACAGCTATACAAGCTATGCATCTATCCATAATCCCTTCACACAAACAAGCACATGAAATACATGCAGAAAGAGAGAAACAGACAGAGAGAAATACTAACACAGCACACATTAACTAATTTCTTTTCATTCCACTTGTCCTTTGCTCTTTTTCGAAGCAATCTAATCTGTGACAAATCAATTTCCTCGAAATTCCTTTCTGCTCTTTAATGTTTATCTGCGTCCAAATGGAAATGAATTAAGCAATATAGAAAACGACTTTAGCAACATAGCGATGTCAGATGAAATCTAATTCCGTCCTCGCGTGGTTCCTGGCCGAGATTAACGCATTTATACATGATGAATTTTCCTATTCGATCTTGACCTTTAAAAATGTCGGACAGGCGATTTTCCTAATCAAGGTGTCCTGGAGACGATTTCAGGTTATCAAGATATAATCAAAGATGGATCTACACTGAGGGACAATCGTAAGTATGAATACGTTTTTAATATGATGCGATAAAACATTGCAGACAGTCCGTCTATCATGCCGATTACAATCAAATTTCCATGACATTCATCTGCAACTAGCCTTTTTTCCCCCCATAAAGGATGCTATTATCGAATATCCATCTCTTGATTTTTGGAAATGAAATACATCCGAAATTTTACGTCGAAGTGCTTAAGCCATCGTCGAGAATTCTTTTTTCTTTTTCTGACAATCCTATATGTAATGTATATCTGGAAGCATGTAACAAATCATCTAAAACTGAGTTTCAGATATTTTATTGTCTTCAAATTGGATCTCAAGTTAGAGCAGAAGCAGTCATGATGTTAATAGACATCTTCGTCAATAATACGTATTATATACATACGAGAAAATTGAATGCATAACGTTGCACTGCGGTGTCAATATAAAGGCTGATATATTTCATGTAGGACTTTCAACACGAACTTCTTTTTCCAAAAGTAGGGCAGAAAAGACCACATAGTCATGGTGATATTGAAATGACACGAGGAGTTCATTGCAACAATGCTTTCTCTAACCATTTACTCTCTCTCTCTCTCTCTCTCTCTCTCTCTCTCTCGTATCCTCAGTTATAAAGTCTGTGATAATATTAACCACACTGTGATGACATCAAATCAGGTGGTAAAATCACGTGATATTTCAGACCTGGTCACCATGGTGACGGTAAGACGTCCGTTCATCTTCATAGCAGTTTCAATAATATGCAGGTGCATCGAGCACTCTGCGGAGAGTTAGAAAACATGTAACATATTCTGAGTTAAGAAAAGAAAAAGAAAAACCTTTTCAGCTTTTCTTGGAAAAGATCGGTTGACAAATTTTGATTAAAAGAAATAAGCGCATAATAACTTTTGATTTATTTGGAATGAACGGACGTGAGAGGGCAATTCTCCTGAAAGAGAAAAACCATTGCAAGTCAACATGGCAGAAAAAAAAACATAGCATATTAGTATCAATTATGTACCAACAATTTATCAATAATGAGAAGGTGCTTGCCAATCACTTTCAAATAATGTATGATTGTTCGCTTATTACCGCAGCTAAATCGTTTTTCAATTTTCCGCAAATGATCTTGTTTTTAAATTCTTTTTAATGCCATTTAGAATGAAAGGGACATATGTCAAATATTGAATCTATCAGTTTAAGGGTTTTACTTATAGAGAACGGCATTGTTCCGTAGGACTTTCATATAACGTCCTTCTTGATGCTCTTATGCCAAAGAAGCCACTCAAATTACACGTCAGAATTAGAACATTATGACCGCTAACCCAATGTTCTGTATACAGTCATGGACCACGAGATACCATAGGTAATTTTTTTTTTCTCCCGCAAATACTGTTGTTCCACAGAGGGCTCTACCAACAGTAATGCTTTATTAAATCTGCAGGTATCGATGTATTTAACTCTGATATAAGTGGGTTAATCCAATTAGGATGTATACCATGTCGGGTAAGATTTGAACCCAGGGTTGTCCGATCGAAACCTTGTTGCGATATCCCCGAGATCCCATCCCGTCTTCCCCACCTAGCTTACATATCTCAAAGATCCGAAACGCCTGGAAATTACTTACGTTTGATTTAATCCCATATATTTAACTTTGTCTAAATAATAATTGAATTTCAGTAAATGAATCACTAGTTGCCTAACAAGTTGGGTGTCGAGAAAAATGAGAAATGCATATCATTACATGAAGAAAAAAAAAACAGAATTTGTAAACGAAATACTATGCAGGAGGATTTCTAGTTTGAGTTAGCTCATGCTGAAGGTATGGAACTTCGAGTGCTCTGCCTCGGCTGTGGTGCATTTTTAGTGTACGACCAGTTCGAACTTATTCGATTCGCTGTTGTTGCTGCTACTGATTTCAGAGTTATACGTCATACGACATCAAAGTAGACAGCCGATTTAATCGTTTGATATTATTACTGCACTAGCAGATTTAGTTGGAAGGTAATAGAATCTAATGAAAAACAATACTTTCTAGATGATTAAGTTTCAACTAGGAATGATGTGCCTACTTCAAGTTATACTTTTCACAAAAGTTTTAAACGTGTTTATCATTTCCATGCATACAATTCCACAAGAGCTCTGTAAAAGGCGTTAATTTGTGAGTTAAACTTAAAAACTGAAGGTCGCACAAATAATTACATAATTCAGAATCTGCTCTGAATTTCTGCCTCCATCGAAAACATCGGGGTGGAAGTCTTTTCACGATTTCCTCAAATATCTGTATTCATAAAATCAAAAATTTCACACAGCACACATATTATTACGTACTTAAATTTTTACCTAACGCAGGGTTGCCATCTTTCGATATTTTATTATTAACCTACACCAACACAGATATATCTGTACCTGTTCAGACGTCTATATATTCTATCTTTCAAAACCTCAACACAGCTTCACTTCAGTGACATGACGCATATATACTACACAGGGTCGTTTTCGCCAATCGTTCTTCCTTCGCTGATCCCGAAGCACTGAAACCACTTTAGAGACCTGTGTGTCGATCACCGCTTGCACTTTCCTGTCACTTTATACTCTAGCCGCTCGCCGATTAGCGTGTCCACCTGTTTCAACGGACCCACCGAGCGGCGGGATTCCGGCCGACAAATACTCGGTGGCACTCCACTGCATTAAGGATCGATTTCGTATCGATCGCATCATGTCGCTCGATCGTCTGCCTGCGTTGCTCCGGTCAGTTTATCGGAAACAGGAACTTTCAATGACCTCTCTCCTTTTTACCCCAATAATTTGCACGTTAGGAGAAGAAGGGGAAGGAACGTGATTTACATTTATTTTTTAATAAGGGTCTGTATTCAATCGTCCCCCTTCGAAGAAAGAATAAAGAAAGGCACGTTTGTGAAAATGCGTGCATCATTCCTGGCGCCACGTGAAAACACAAGGTCCAGAGAGGGCAAATGTCGCAGCAGGCCAACGACATCTTTTGTTATGTTTACGAAACAGTTTAATTGATATAACATTATTTTGCATCGCAATGCTTTACTGTCGTGATATTCACCGTAATGAATAAGTATCGTTGTCATCTATTTCACAATATATCTAAAATCATCGTTATTCGGCCTAGGCCCCTATATATTTCGATCTTTATCATGTTTATAATAATTCATTAGTCATCATTAATTAACTGTGGCTGCGAATACTATCATGAAAATTTCTCATTTAGTGTTGCTAGGTACCATAATATCCTCATTAAACCATACCCAAAGACGCATTTAAATTTGTCTACAGTTACAGTGATCGGATTTATGACAACTTTTGAATACAAGGAACAGTATCACACCGGTAAATACAAGCTGCTGATAAGTCAAACTGTATTTATTCGACGATCAAACACGGAATTGCCTCGGCTTTAGTTTTTTATTCAGCCTGATGATGCAAACTCAAGGAACAGTATTGTCTTTTCTCTCTTTTTTTTTACCGTGTGGTTTACGGTCTTAATCAGCAGTAGATGTTGACGTAGAATCCAGATAGAGCAGGAGGACACTCTCTCCTGCCACATCGGTGCTATAAGCAAGCACCTATCAATCCCAGCATCTTTTCAGGATTTGATGATTATCGGTTACGTCATTCAGTATCCCCGCGTGTTCGGTGCACAAGTTTATGAGTAACCAACAGGTTGGTTCACGGGTTCATGAAGTATTCATGGCAGTGTTATCCACCCTGTTCTCAATTCTCATTATCGCTCAGAAGAGTCAGTTTCTGATCTGCTATAGGAAACTAAAAGATAAAAGCAGGACAAAAAAAAAAAAAACACCCCAACAACAATCAAAAACACTGAAACGCAAAATCCTCACCGGAAATTAGCGCTAAGATGCATTCCAAAATAAAGACCAAATCCAATGTCAAGTACATTTCCTTTTAGGCAAGTCTGTTTTTACTTCCGAATGTTGTTATCAGTGCAAGTTCCTGTGTATTCTTGATGGAGTGAAATTCTGCTTTGATAATTCTTTTTTTTTAACGGGCAATTTATCATTGGCCTACAGGACTCAATGCAGGTATTGTTATGCTGATATGAGGTTTCCTTCTTTCGAATAATCTTGAAAACTGACGGACGGGTTTGAGTGTTTCTAGCTGGAATTGTCTAAAATCTACACTTGGCTCACAGACTCCCATCTAACTTCCGAAAGATTTTAAAGCACGATTCGAAAGCAATCGAGGACTTTGGAAAACTTGAGTGACTAATAGCTTTAGATTGAGACGATCTATCTGCACCTGTCTATTGGATGTGTCTACTGACAGACGTGATTATTTTTTTCAAGTCTTTGCTTATCAGACCAAAACTGCACACGTATTAAAGTTTGCATTAATTTCCTACAATTAATAGTGTACGAGTATGTATGCATGTACGATTGAAAATAGACAACATACAGTCCTAATAGAAGAGTTTATACAGATTCAGGCATTCATTCTGTACTCGCTCCGTTTGTATGTTTCCTTTTCAATTCTTTTGTATAGGACGTACACTCGTACACTAGTGTTGTTGTTGCTGCTGCTGCTACCTTTGCTGTTTTGCTCTCTCGCTGTTTCAGAGCACCCTTGACTATTCCGCCTGATGAGGTAATTCTTTATTATCTTTTATTTTCTTTCCCTCTCTCTGAACAAATGAAGCATTAACAAAATAGAGTCATGCAAATACAGGGCAAGACAACCAGACAGATTGACCGACAAACGATAATTGATTGACACTTTTGTCGAGATGAAGGATCCTCCTACGCTTTTTTTTTTCCTTCTTTTGTGCCTCCCTCAAAAATGGCAGAGGAGTTTTGTAAGTTCAGTTGCAATCAGGTAATTATGCGCTTAACCTACTTCTGCTGCCAGTCACGACGCTTTTCCCGCTTTCGATTATCCTACGTACTGAGAAATCTGTTAGCCAGTGAAGCGAACCGTCTCGCATGTGTTAACTACAGCCATGTTTGAGGAAGGGTCGGCCATGATTACATGGATCTGTTATTCAGCACGATTCTCGATGGGCGCCATACATTGCCTAATACCACTGATCAAAGCCTAATACATCCAACTCAAGGTCAGAATCAAGCGGAGTACAGAGGCGGCAACAGAGATCGCGATTCAATCTCGCAAATGTTCGCCAAAGAATTCAGATTTTCAAGGCTTCGTGCTTTTACATAAAGCCAAGGTTTAAGAGGCCGTGCCAGTGCTCACATTGTGTTCGAAGCGGAATTCATTAAATTTCGCGCGCCAAGTGACGATTATGATGTTCTCATAAAATATGACTGAGTACAGGGCGGCAAGACTGGAAATGTTCGCTGATACAATCATCCAGCACGCATGTTTTGTTTTCATTCGTTTGTTTCCACAAAAACTGGTCCACATTATATGAACTAAGCCCCTGTCTGATGGTGCACTAAGACCTCATCAAGCAGTTACCCATGATATTTTTTCCCTCACATTAAAATCCTACTTTCAGCGTTACCGGCACAATGAAAATGTAAGCTTGACATGCGTTAAAGCAAAAAGAAAAAAAAAATCTTTCAATTCCTCATTCATTTTTTTTTTTTTTTTTTTGACGTCCGGAGACATTGATTTGTTTTTGTTGATTTTTTTAAAAACAACCTATTATCCTCTTTACCTCCTATAGTATCCAATTGTTTCTCTACGTGTGAAACATTTAATTGGAGCCAATAATGCTAACCATGCATCATTTTGATCATGACAGAAATGAGAGAGCAGTCATGTCTGACGTCATTCACATGGTTTTGGTTAGAGGTTTTTTGACACAATGTAAATGGAATTTCGCTTCAATTTCACTCAGTATCAAATTCAATTCAATTTGATTCGATTCAGTTCAATTCAATTCAATTCAATTCAATTCAGTTCAATTCAATTCAATTCAATTCAATTCAATTCAATTCAGTTCAATTCAATTTAATTCCATTCGATTCAGTGAAGAAAGAGATTTAAGAGGAATGACAGTAAAAGCTGGCTTCAAAAAAAAAAAGAAATCTTGCTCATTTTGTTTTTAATAATCGCGGTCATAAAGTTTAAAAAAGTAACAGGTTGCTTTCGTCATTAATTCTTTCCAAGTCTACCCCTCCCTTTCCCTCATCTTTCTTAGTTGCTCCAATTTTCATTTTTGTTTGTTCCCTTCTCCATGAACCACCTCATTTGCTTCCCCTCGTTTTTACCACTTCCGTGACTGTCATCTTTTATGTTACATGTTTATTCGAGTCATCTTGAACTCACTATTACTTCTTTGTTCACCCCCTCTCCACTTATAGACTGTTTTCTCGTGTTTCTTGTCTTTTGTTCATGTATACTGATGAATTCACCACTCAAGTATTGGAATCGGGGAGGAGACCCATTATGAACACGTAATTTGAATCTCGCATGCGCGCAATTGCTCGACAAGGCTTTCAAACTCGACCACAATTTTTTCTGGCCATGCATATCGCCCTCTTCGGGTTTGCTCTTGAAAGCACTTAATTTTTATCATTTCTTTAAATCATTCGTTCATAGGGGGAAAAGTGGGCAAACAACAAAACCCTTCAGTCGCTTCAATGCATATCAAAGTGTTGAGTTTTCTTTGTCTGCGCCAAATAATGAAGGTTACAGCGTGGTATGATTTCGCGCTTCAAAAAAGAACCTTCCTTATTTTCAAGAGTCACTATCTCTATTTCAACAAGTAACAAAGTTTACTGTGTTATCCAAAGCTAGCTCTTCAAACAGTATTCTAACAGCTCTGCTCTCAGCAGAGTAATTCATGTTTCTGTGTCGCAGTATATACATATATGGTGTGAATTGTTGACAAACACGGGAATTTCTTTTGGAAATCCTTAAAATCAGGTAAACCATTGTTGTGATCGCATTGTTTCTTATTTCAATGAGCGAATGATAGACTTCCTAAGTAATACAATGTCATGATGAACAAAGGCAGTGCATTTAAGTACTTGTTTTAGAATTGTATAAGTTACTTAGTAATTTATATTTGTAAGGTGATTCATTCGCAGACGCCCTTTTCAGTGTGTGTGGGTGTGTGTGCGTGTTTGTAATACATGTATCATATCATGTGAGCAATGGCGACGGATGAAGTACTACTATACTAGTAGTCTAGTTTGTTTTGCGGCTAAGCTTACTGCCAACTACTAAGTATCGGAGAAAACCCCCATAAGACTTTTTCTTTGGTGTGTCTGTGTATGTGTCTGTGTGTGTGTGGTGTGCGTTACGTGCGTGTGCGCACATACGCGTTTGTGTGTCCATCCGTCCTTGTCTGTCCCTTTCGTTCTTTATGTCTCTCTGCCTAGTCTTTATTTCCCTGTTTCAGACTCTCTTCTGTCTCACCCGCTATCTCCTCATAGCAATGACATGCTAGTCTTCGATATTATTTTCCTTCATTGTCTCCCCCCCCGCCCTTTCCTTTCCCCTCCCTCCCGCCCATCCCCCCCCCCTCTCTCTCTCTCTCTCTGCCTTTCCCTTTCTTAATTGCATGGAATATCAAGTGTGATTCCTTTATTTTGGGTGTCACATCATGGTGGTATTGTAATTATATTCGTATGGTGTTGTAATCATACTTGTATGGTGTTGTAATTATATTTGTATTAAGATAGGGCCTCATCCACGTCAAGCTCTGCTTATGATGACCGCCCCCTGTATGTACACCTTTGTATTCATTTCTCCTTTGTTCATGTATAAATACAGTATACCTTGATATGTTGCTTTGCTTCATTATCTTATTACAGACTGATGTTGTTATGAAATTGACATTTCTCATATTGATTTGTATGTTATACTCTTTCTCTCTCTCTCTCTCTCTCTCTCTCTCTTTGGCATACTCTGTATCACACTGTTTTCATTTGTTATTGTATTTGGAGAAAGAAAGTGCAGAAATAAACCAAACTAAACTGAACCAAACCAAACCAAACCAATTTCCCATTCATGCGCTTTCTCGTTTGGTGCGCACTTTCCATGGTGTTACATCTGCACATTAAACATTAAATCAGCTGTTCGGCAAGACATTTTTCTACAATCCCCCCCCCCCCCCCGTCCCTCCTTGTTCGTTTTTTTTTTCCGTTTTCATTATGTCGAGTTTCTCGTTCATTCACGAAACAGCGAGATTACTACTATGATTGAATGTGAGGATATGTGTTTTTCTATCGACCTGCACGTACATCTTCACTCAGTGACAACAGTGACAAGGAGTAAACCATGCCTGTCTTGTCAAGTGATTGTAGAGCTGTGATAATTCAACAGCTAGTGTGGATTTCCACTATACGTGGGCGGGTGTTGCAGCTGCCACAATATCGACCAAAGACAAGATTGTTCTATTTTTAATGTACAAGCAAGTAGGCGAGATAATGAACAACGGCATCACCACCCTCATCTTCCATGCAGATGCGATGTCGAACTGTAAGGTTCCATGACTTCCTTTTATGTGTGAATTTATGTATGTTTGCTTTTCCACTATTTGTGAATTAAGTCAGTTTGAGCAAGGAGTGGCATTTTTTTTTCTCCTTGACGGATGCGGAACTCATCGTCAAGTAAACTTGACAAACTTGACATCATAATATCGATGAGACATGTAAGCATTTTCGTACCAGCGGGAACACACGTTGTAGAGCGATCGACGTATACTGAGTAGCAGATACCTTGCAACGTCTTACTTGCATGGGAATGTGATATATGTAGGCCTATTTTTAGAAGCAATCATGACAGAAATGAATCAGGTATACTCGACATTGACAAATAAGAGAACTGTAGATACTTATGGAAATTAATGTATAATAATTTTAGAATTGAATGTGTTATTTAACGTATGTTTTAATGATGTATTATTATGTTCAAAGACATTTTAACTTTGTTATTATCAATGTGTAATTATGTCTCGAATCGATGTCTTAGTTGCAGTTTATCTGTAAACTTTTGCTTTTAAATATTATGTAATGTATTTTTTTAATGTTTTTGCTTATCTGCAGGGCCCTCATTGAGAGCAGCTTTGTAACTGACGAGGCTACCCTGATTAAATAAAACCGGAAATAAATAAATGAAATAAATGAGGTGCTCGAGAAATTAATCATGATGATCGTTGTATATCAACATTCTCTCAAAATGCGGGATGTATACAATGTCTTTCCATTCGCACCCTTCCGCAGAATTTACCGTTCTGCCATTGTGATGCATGTCAAAAAAAAAATAAAAAAAAATAGAAAGTTTTCAAACCCCCTGGCATGTTTGAAGTCGTCGCGGTCTTCTCAGTAGTAAAATTCAATCTTGAAATTGCGCTTGAGCATCTGTGCCCCCCCCCCCCTAATCTTACGTACATGTATATGCTACACACAATACCAACCTTCGATGCTCTGTATAGGAACAGATGATTTGCAGTTGTTGCCATCACATGCAATCCATTGACGCTTTCTGAGAGACTCAAGTCTTTCGGAATTCCCTACCTCGAGTACAGACCTGAACGTGCAGATATAATTCAAACCCTCAAGATATTGCATGGTAATGTATTTATGGAAGATTTTGGTCCACCTGTTCTCTGTAGTTATCAAGTTACACGCGGTCATAAGTTTAAGATACATAAGGGAAGATGGTACCTTTACTAAGAGGTTATACTCTTTAAGCCATCAGAGATCGGTGAATTTTGACATGGAACGGTTTTTCTGCTGATACTACATTATGGAAGCATCATCAGTTAATACTAAACAGTTTTTCAAGTCCTAAACCCCGGTGATCAATGGAAACAGAAGCATTATAGATTTGATCAAGACTGCATAAACTGCATACCCCGTGGATACGTCATTAATAAATTCAAATATTGAACTTTCCAGGCTCAGGATTAGACCTGTTGATTCGCCCTCCATATAACAAGTCTTTTGGCTTAGTATACTCAACGTCAAAGTATAAGTCATTCAGGAAATACGACGATAGGAAAGAACCGCAGGGATAGGGGAGGGGAGGAATTTGCCCATTTCTCTTTTCCATCGGCGAGTTCCATCGGCACCCCCCCCCCCCCCAAAGGCGTGGGAAGCCGACGAGGTACACCGATAATGGCTTTAAATACGACTTAATGTACTTGCATAATTGCAACTTATGGAATGATTTTGATAATTAAAGCGACCAAGCATGCTTTTGAACGTATTATGTAGGCAAGGTCTCAAAAAAAAAAGGGAAAAAACGTATCAAAGAATATAAGCGATTTATTATCAAATCGATCTTACTCGTATGTATACCGCATATTACACTTGCTATTATACATGTGTTCTCAATCATTTTAGATAGAGATGAATATAAAGTGTAACATATAGAAATTCACGCAAATATACAAGCATAAAGACTATGCATGCGTAATTTATGTTCATGCAAACATAACATTATATAGGCCTATATACATACATACACATCACATACGCGCATACATTATAGGGCCTACATACATACATATACATACATACATAGGCCTACATACATTCAGCAAGGCTCGACACTATTTCTTTTATTGGCATGACCATAAAATTTAGTTGGGCGATCGGACCACCAAAACATATTTTTTCTTAAAAATGGTGGCCCGACTTTTATTTCTGGTGGTCCTCTATTTGAGCCTTGCATACATATTACATACATGATACATGCATACATACATACATACATACATACATACATACATACATACATACATGCGTATGTGTAATGAAGAGATAAATAGACCGTGTATACGTCTTTGTGTGTTTTCAATCAAAACACAAGACATATTGAATTGATAGAAAATGATGGACAAGCAATTCTTATAAGACAAGTTTATCATCGTTTTTGCCACTGAGACTTTTATACACAATATACATGTAGGTCATTTCAGTTCATCGTCTAAACTGTATTAGGTCTATAGTTGACTGCTTTTAAGTCCTCAACGAACAAAATTGAATTAAAAGCGGTTATGATGGGAAATCAGCTCTGGAGTGTCGAAATCCAATTACTTTGCTTGGTAGGTTCCCTTTCCCGGTTAACGTCATTCGCGTTCGGTTCGAGTCGTTCCCCTTCAGATGATTTGCAGTAAATAAGTGCAATCTCCAAAGGTGTTCATAATATTACAGTTATTACGTGGGAAATTGAAGAATTGCGGTTGGTTCTCAAGTTCTCCTTTCATCTCATCCTTCTTTTGTCTTTTTTACCTCATTCTTCTCCTCCTCCTCCTCTAACTTCTTCTTCCATTTTACATGCTTATTTCTTCTTCACTATTATAGATATACTTGTAGAGGTTTGCGCTCAGTGCACTCATTTAGTTTTCTTTGACCATCTCCCGAATGTTGGTTTCCTGCTGTGGAGATCTTTGCACAGAGAGGAGAGACGAACTATGAGCTGGTATTTTCCCTCCGTAGTCCATTTTGACCGGCCTTAAGCTTTGCATAATTTCAGCATGAAGAGGGACAATGTATAATTTGAGAATTTGACATTTCTTCCTCCCCCATAATGATCTGCAGTCTGTCCAAGCCGCTTCAGAGAGAAATTAACTGGTAACTACCTGGTATTTCGTCCGAGGGGATTTTAATCATCAAAATCCATGATTTCTCTCTTCAATTCTATCTGAAAATAGCGATGGTAAATTGGAAAAAGGACCGGACACTTCTGTTCGTCCGCCTGCCTATTTTCTGTCCATTCCACTCTAATGAGCTCTTGGTGATATTTTCCAAGGAAAATATTTTTTTCCTTTTTTTAGTTAACTTGCACTACCACTTATCAAAAACATGCGGATGATGCGGCATATCATAGGCACTAAGGGCTACACTGGTGTGCTAGTACATTAGTTCAAACCCCTGAAAACATATTAAATTACAAGGAACAGAGATTATTACAATATACCGCACATTTTTGTGTGCTATTACCCCCACAAACAAATAAAAATGGTCAGAAAAACTCCGTCATTCCCCCACCCCCTTTCCAACGAAAAAAAGAAAATTAATTGAATAACAACAACGAAATGATAGTTAATAAGCGGAGGAAATGACTATGTAAAGTTCGTTAGTTGTTTTTCTTTGAACTCATGGGCATCGACAGTATAGCAACAAAATGAAATACAAGAGATAAGTAATGTTGTTGCCTATCTGTGAAATACACTGCTTTCATGGTGGCTGTGTGTGTGTTTGTGTGTATGTTGTTGTTGATTTTTTTTAAGTTTCGTTTGTTTGTTTGTTCTTTGCGTATGCCTTACTCACATAGGTTGCTGCAACATTATATCAATTGCTGACCCTCACCCAGCATGACTTTAGATCCCTTGTAAGAACATGATGCGACTCAAAAATGATGGTGGATAACTGGGTAGCTAGCTACTAGACAAAAACTAGAGGGCCTACTGTTTGTGCAAGGGTCGATAAGTGAATGACCTTCAGATCAGTATAAAATCTATCATCTATTCTCTCCCTTGTTTTGATGCATGACAATGTATCAATTTTGATCGTTGTGCGCAATGTTCAAGGAAAACCCTGACATGAACATCCCTAGAGTGTAAACCATGCATATTCCTTCGTATCGATTCCCCTCTACGCTCATACTAGAAAATTCATGATTATGCTACAGAATAGTGCGATACATGTACACGTCTCGTGTATCAATGCATGTGATCAACACCCCGCCAAACAGCGCTCACTATTATGGAAAGTAATAATCAATTCCACCTATACATACATTTCCATTGACAATCATTTCAATCTTTGAAGAATCTTGCACATTTCAACCTCGGAATTACAGCGGTCAAAGGTGTCAAATTTCAAGTCGAAACTTCAAAACCGGAGAAGTCATTCTATTTCTGTACCAATTTTTATTTAAAAAAATGTTGATACAATGGCGACACATCATCCCACATTGACCCCCCCCCCCAAAAAAAAAAAAAAAAAAAATTGTCTCGCACATATCCACACAAATTGAAAAAGTTAGTTTGCATGATAAAAATTTCGCAACGGAGTGACAGACCGACCGACCAACCGTCCGCACAGTGATTCCTATAGACAATTGTGTATAATACTATACAGTGCACTCCCGTTATAACGAACACGGTTATAACGAAATTCCGGTTAAAACGAAGTAAAAATTCAGGTCGCAACATTATCCACTCTTTGTCTCCTTACTGTTTATTTGCTCGGTTATAACGAAATTTTGCAATTTCCTTGTAAAAAAATAGCACAATCAAAATCTATTTCTTTTGTTTTTCATTGTTTTGTTAATTTCTTATGTATTTTGTTTTTTTCGACCTTTGTTTTCTATTGTTTTTTGGCCAAAATTTGTTGCAGGGACTTTTTTAAGCTTAACTACATTAGAATTTATTAATTTCTATGATTAAAAGTTGAAATAATCTAATTCTTATCAATCTAACAGAAAAACACAATTTGCATTGGATTTGCAAACGATATCGTGAATTAATTTTTTTTTGTGCTGTTTTGGGGTTGACATGCGTATGCAAAACGTTAGGTAACTTCAGAACGGTGTCCCCGGACGTCACAAATTTAGTCTTAAAATATGCGGGAGACTTCAATGAAAAAAGTAATGAAACGACGCAGCAAAATCTTTGCGCGTTGCGGAATCGTGGCGCGAAACGTCGAGGGGGGTCAATTTGACCCTCCCTCCCTCCCTCCCTCCCCCCCCCCCCCAGTATTTGGGCCATTGATACGCGCCCAAGAAAGAGTGCGCTGTCCGATGGCTAGTGATTGTGACGTAACAATGCATATCTGTACATGACAATGGCCTCGCGCTTCGGAGACACCGCCCGCAAACAGATCGAGAAGTTTCGCGGGAAGTTTCACGGGAAGTTTGCGGTCACACTGGCAAAACTTCGAGATCTTAAAGATCGCGTATCTTAAACTTCTCGATCTTCCGCCAGTCTGACCGCGCCTAGTTACATACACTCTCATTACCTCACGTGCTATGCTGAAAATCAATTACATAAAGACACAACACACCGTTGTTATTGTTATCAAAATATTAGAGTTACTTTTATTGCATATATCATTTCCCAATAAACCGAAGGTATACAGTATAGATCTTTATATGAAAATATACAAACCTCTTCATTTGTCATAAATCAGTGTAGTGCAACATGTAGATATATATTATAGATAGATAGATAGATAGACAGAGATAAATTGCCAGATAAGTAGACAGATAGACAGACAGATAGATATATAAATTGTAATATTCATGATAAATGGTTAGACTTCTCAGATAACCCACTGCTAATTGTAAAATTTTCACTTTAACCAGGACACCATCACTGAAATAAAAAACAAAACAAAATAAAAACAGCACAAGTTATCAAGATAAACAAACTTGTGAATTATATCCTTATCCCAGTGACATTTGCAGCTGTTCCAAGTCCTTTATAGGGATTTTAGAATTCTTAATCAATGCAGATGACTATTTTCTGCAGAATCGGATTGTTTCAGAATGACAGCATAAGCAATATTGCAGGGTTTCCCTTTAATACTTACAGCTGTACTACCATAAGAAAAAAACACAGCAATATATCACCAACATGTGTTTGGTAATATACGTACACTGCATGTACTACAAAAGCTGTAACATTACTACACTTTACAGTTTGTAATTACAAACTGTAATACATGTACATGTATAATTTTTAAGCACAGAAATGATCTCGATACATTTGCACCATCACAGGCACACTCTAGTAAGTCATGCTAGCACTTTTGCATCATGGACATGATAGACATGGGTGGTGGTGGTGGTGGTGGGGGGGGGGTGCTACATTCAGCAGTGTGTTGGTTTCTTTATTTGTTTTCTTGACAGAGTATTTGTAATACAGCTGTTTTATCAAACCTGAATGAAACTTTTGTTTTCCTGCACTGTCAATGTTTAAATAAAGACAATGACAAGGACTCGACAGTTTTGTTTTTTTTTAAATACAATGTACATAATTATTCAGTCTAATTTACACCACAGTACCACTGTGTCATGCGAATTAAAGATTCCAGGAAAATAGTATTTTCAGGATGACGTGATATTGCTTGACATGGAAACATGTAACATTACAATTGTACTTGCTTGTTTGCTTTTCATACAGTGCACAGTTGTGAAGTCAACCACGTAGTCTTGCATGGGAAATTAATACAACAGGTGAGGCCTGCTTTGCCTTACATTATTCTATATAGACAACTGATTATCAGGTATGTCTAGATGTACTCGAAATTGATGTGGCTTCAAAGAACAAAAACTGCATTAGGGCTTATTATAGATTTGTTGTGCATATACATGTAATCAATAATCAAGTGCAGTGCATTTCAGATCATGCACTTTTCAGGTGGTATCTTGTTGGGATCAGTACTGTATCTAGAACCATAAATCCACATTACATCACGAAACGGTCAAGTCTACCAGAGCCATACAGAAAAAAAAAAAAAAGACAATCAAGAGGATGAATTAGAGACCAACCTCTGATTCTGGCCATGGTGGGCAATGGCCATTTGGATAATTATTGATATTTCTGGATAATCGAGATACACTCAAGCATGACACTTTGTAGTGCAAGTTGTGTTTGGGGTATGCACAAGGCATTGTCAATTTGCTATCTTTTACAAAGATTCACATGGTATTTGCCTCTTTGACAACTTAAATGATGTGGAAATGAAATTAGAAATTAGCAGAAATCAGTACAGTATGTGTATTGAAACTTTCTTATTGCCCGGTATTTGCACAAGCTTTTCTGCATTTTATAAGACATTGCAGTACTTTTTCTTGTCAGATTAACAGAGAGAGCTGGAAAAGAGAGGTATTGACAAGAGAAAACAAAGAAATATACACGTATCAATACTGATTCCAGAGTGCTTCAAAACATGTCATATTTATCAAATCAATGATCATGCAATGTCAAATGGCAAGAATGGTTGTTCCTTTCCAAACTCCATGAATTTTGCCAGGTATTAAATTCATGTATCAATCTCTTGTTTGTTGTAACACTCTATTGTAACTGATGATGAACATAACCAGGAAGAAATTCTGTACTGTTTATGTATTGCAGGGGAACTTCATTATAACAAGCTGCTAGGGACCACTAAAATGCCCTTGTTATATCCAGTATATTGTTATATCAGGGATAAAAAACAAAAGAATATAAAAGGAATGGGACCTGCAAAATCATCTCGTTTATTAGGTATCTTGCTTTACATATGACCTTGTTAAAATGAGGTTCCACCGTACAATGTACTACATGTACCTTTCCTATTTTGTAGAGCACACACAGATATTGCAGTATTGGAATCAAAGCACAGCTGAACATTATCCAACATAAACACCAGTGGGCTAAACAGATTGTCTGGAAAAGAATGCTCTGGTTCTTCTTACTCTCTCAAGCTCCCCGAGCAAAAAAAAAAAAAAAAAAAAAAAAAAAAAAAATCTTTTTCACTTTGCTTGAAACATATATTTAGTATTTTGTCTAGTGCATTGCCCATATGAGTAAGAACTACTGTAAATCCAGGAATACTTCATAGAGTTGGTAATATTTTTTCGTTGCTAAACTGGCTTACAAGTCTAAATTGCAGGGCTGGTAAACAATATGGAGTACAAGAGCAGATGCCATATCTTTGTTTTGTGGCTGTGGCAAGCAAAATTTAGCAACTTATTGCAGATGGAGTTGGTAATGCTCTCATCTACAACAAAAGGTCCCCATGCCTCTAGAAGAAAAATAAGAGATAAAAAACATACACATAATCTCAATTTGGAGAAGCAACATCCAATTCAGATAGAGTTTGATTTCAGATTTACATCATTTTTGTACCTTGAATGCCTGGTCATAATTATCGCCAGTGCCACAGCTTCAGGTACAAACAAATACATGCTAACACACAAACACACACACATACAAACGCACACTTAAAATCTTGCTTGAAGTGTTACAGTCATTCACTGGGGAATCGTAATTCATTCCACAGACTTCAGCACACTGCTCCTGCCCTACCTCAAGATGGGAGACAGGGGGGGGGGGGGGGGAATGCATTCTTTTTGCATGACCTGTTGACTCAATTTTATCAATGATGTGGCCCTTATAGGGGGTTCACAGGTTTGGTATGCACCCGCAGACACCTAGCAAATACTTAGTATATGTTTCTGTGGAAAGCATACACTTATGTACTCTCACTATGACACAACTAGAACAGACAAAGCTACACTTCGATGTGCAGGCTATGAAGAACACTCCTTCCCGCATAAGGAGGGGTCTCTTTGGACTGAAAAGGAGGCCTCCACTTAACCAGTTATCTTGCTACTTGTATATCAAATGCTGGATCAAAGCTCTGATGGGACGGATAAGGAGCTTTTGGCTCAGCCGAAAATTTCACTTAATTCAGCAAGGTCAATACATATGTGAGGTGGACTGTATGTGTATCAGCTGGTAAGGGACATGACGTACTGTTACTTTTTCAAGAGTGTGGGAAGTGAAATGCATGTGTCACATGCAGTGCTGTAAATTTGATTTACTGTTTCAGACTGTAGTTCTATATTTCAGAACTAGAATACATCTACATTTGCCCCAGAGAGCTAATTCATTTTTATAATGATTTGCAGGGAGTAAATAACTGCTCACTACAGAACACACACACAAAGTGAATATGCATATACCAGTACACAGTGTACTGCAGAATGATGAGTGGCAAATTCACATAAATTGGCTGATATACATAAACCCCAAAACACTCAGCGAGAACACGCCGAGAACACATGGACGCCTTTGTCCATACACTCTGGGGTTAGAGTTGCTGTGAGCTGATTTGCATGATATGATATACAGTACTATTAAAGTGGGGTCAAAGGTCATCATGATTCTCCTGCCAGGTCTGGTAGGTCTGGTAGGGAGTCGACGATTTCGTTGGTGTCCTCCGCTTCACGGGACGACTGCCTCTTTGTCTTGGATGACCTCCTGCCAGTCTTCTGTAAGCATGTGACACCATCAGGTCATGGAGTGAGATGCAAAATGAATGTTTGCATTTAAAGGGGATGGCTAGTAATTGATCAGTAGGAATCAGTGGGAATGCTGGGGGATGATTGTTCCAATCCTTGTGAGATTCATTTAAGAGTAAATTATATATCTACTGTTGTGTGAAAATTATTTGCTTCAGAATGGTCTCATATTCAAGTAATGTGCAGTTAATCGTTAACGATCGCCCCGTCACTGTACAGGCATGCTAACCTGGAAACATTACACTGCACATTACTTGAATATGAGACCATTCTGAAGCAAATAATAATATTTTCACACAACAATTAATATTGTACTCTTAAATGAATCCCACAAGGATTGGAACAATCATCCCCCATCATTTCCACTGATTCCCACTGATCAGTTACTAGCCATCCCCTTTAAAGTGAAGTCACTGTTAAATGACTTGTAGGGAACAAGGTCAACATAGGGAACTGCTGCTATGCACATATTCCAATGCTTCAGTCTTTATGGCAATGAACCAAGTGCCATCACACGTTCATCCTACAGAAAGGGCTAAGGTGAACCATAGGATGTATACAGTGGATAATGCATTGGACTTTTAAGTAGAGATTTCTTAGTCTGAATTCAATCTGGTGCTTTGGGAAAGTAAAATAAAAATTCATGTTTAGCATCCCCACCTGCTTTTATACTTTTTTGACGCCACCAGCGTTTTATTTAATTTTTTATTGGAAAAATCTGTTTAAATAAAAAAAGGAAAGGAAAAATCTGATCATCTTTCACAAAATTTCATTTCATTTCATTTATTTATTTATCTTTTTCTTTGGGGGGGGGGAGAGAAAAAAAATACATTCCAAATATTGAACAACTGCATCATAAATTTTAACCTCCTGTATGAATTTTTTTGTTAGTGGGGCCCCATTAAAAAAAAAAAAAAGCTGGCAGTCATCTTGAAAAAGTAGTTCAGTGTGTTGTTTTGGAAAATGTGTCAGGTAGCTATTTTGGGAACAAAAGGTCCTTCTACTTTCCTTTTTCTGCAAAGGCAAAATGCTTAACATTTTTTTTTTTATAATTACGATTGTATTATTATTATCTTTATTATCATTTTGGCTTATATTCACATCTGATACCCCTCTTGACCCAGGTCTCTGAGTACCTTTCACATTGCTGAGGTAACAACAACAGGGTCCTCTGGAGATAACAAGCTCATTCACAATGAGGTACCACTTATATCACACTGAAATTGGCAGTCCAAATTATCCAATACTTTATTTAGCTGGTCTCTTTCTTTAGTGCATTTATAAAGAAGTAAAATCAGTGGTTCGGTGATCTCATTGTACTGGGTTTCCCCATACTATCAAACCGAAGATGCTACCCTGAGTAAAAATGACCACATCACGATTGTTCTCTTTTATGATCCCTTCAATTACATTCCTTGCAAAGAGAAGCTACAGTGGACTCCCGTTATAATGAAGTCCCTGGGATCGGCAGTTGTCTGTCGTTACAATGTATATCGAAATTTTGTTGTAACAGAACAATCAAACAATAAAAAACATAGAGCCGATCATGTTGTGGCATGAATTTGTACTTCATTGTAACCGAAATCTCGTTATAATCGTGTTCATAATAACGGGAGTGCACGGTACCAGATGAATCAATAAATACCACACTTTGCTGTAATATTTTTTGTCATGATGATGAAATCAAGGGTCATCAAGCAACCGTACCTTCTTTGATCTCTGTTTGGTGGTGAACATCGGTTTGTAGATACGTTCTGCCTCCTGTCGCTCTTCCCATTTGATGGCTTGGTCGTCAAGCATCTCGAGAGCTGGAAGCTGACTGATCACATACTGCCTGCAGAGTGGAGAAAGGAAACAAAACATAGCCCTATATAATAATTATTTCTCAGGTTTTGGGCGTACTCCTTGAAATTCCCTGTAAAGAAATGAATACTGAATCACCGCAACAGTCAACATTGAACTTCTTTATCTGGTCCAAAACTTTGCAGCTGATATTAAACAACATATTCAAACTTTGGTTGAATACAGAAATACATGAAGACTACACCAAAAAAAAAAAAAAAAATAGAAAAAAACCCCCACAACTCTTACAATATGACAAACACATGACAAGGAGATATAATGTACAAAAATCTATTATTCTCATGTGACTTTGAATATCATGATGGGTGCCCATATAAAAGTATTTCTTAGTGTGTTGATTACAATCAACTCATTTTGGATGCTCTGGGCTAATACAATGTACTGTAGTGAGTCATTTAATTTCGAGCCCTGTTAACAATAATAAGATGTCAGAATTTGACACTGACCTCCATGACATCTGTCCTGAAATGCAACATTTCCATTGCTGTAAGGCAGCTTTGTTTTTAACCAAGTTTGACTGATCTTTCTCAAATGTATCTTGAGTGACTTTGGGTGATGCAAACATTCTCCTTTGACTGTGGCATCAAAACCCCTGACACAATATCTCATAATCAGTTGGTCAACCTTCATGTAGTCACATGCATGTGCCAATGATAAACTACCCCAAATTACAGAGTTATAAATTTTGCTAGGAAGAAGAACATTTGCCAAGATGGAGAGACGAGAGGATAAAAGCATAGCATACCTGGTACTTCTGGTAGGAAGTTTTATAATTGGAGGTAAAAATGGATAGCTCTTTGAACAACACGAATACTGTAAAGCTGCACAGTCAGAATGAGATCAAACCACAAGTAGATAATTTCATTTGATAAATGTGTTGCTCTTCCTATCACAGACAGCAGTGAGGGTTTTTCTTCTATCTTTTTTTTAACCACAAAAAGATATAAAAATTTATGATTATTACAAAAATAGAACACAAACACTAAAAGTTTAAACTTCCATACAGATGACACTAATCTTAGTGAACATTCTGCTCTGGTACCTATAGTCCAAGAACTGTTGATAAGTGCCCCCATTGAAGTAGCTGGGTGCAGCAGGGTTGTTCATCATACTGAGGAACTTCAGGCCTGGGAAATTCTGGGCCAGCATCTCGACGAAGGTGGTGAGGTTGTTGATCTTGTTCCTGTTCACCCACAGTGTGTGCAGGCAGGGAAGTGGGGGAAACTTGGTGTGTGATGTGACAAGGTTGTTGTCCAGAATCAGCGTGTGCACATTCTCAAACGCCTCCAGGGTCCGAAGATCTCTGTGGTGCAGTTTATACTAGTCAAAGAAATAACTGTACACAACCAGGTAGACTTTCATTTTTTTTTTCCTTGTTACGTTAGGCCCTAGCTATTTCTTTTCTTTTAATAAAAAGTAAGGGGACATCTGGTGTCCCCCGCCCCCACAACTTAAGCCACTTTTGAAAATGCATTTTTTGTGCTTTCAATTCATCACAGATGTATCATTTTTCAGAAATTAGCATAAAAAATTAAGAAATGTAGATACTATGTAGATACTTTTAATAAAAAGTAAAGGGGGCAGCCGGTGGCCCCCCCCCCCCCCCTCCCCCCACCACCACTTTTGAAAAGGCATTTGTTATGTGCTTTCATCACAGATGTATCACTTCACAGAAATTAACCATACAAAATTAAGAAATGTAACGTTAGATACTCAATGCTGTGCATAAGAAAGGATACGAAAACCGGTTGTGACTCAAGTCAACTGCAAACGTAGTTTTGGAATAATGCTGAATAATGTTTTTTGGGAGTTCGGACATCTCTTGGTAGGCTAAATTGAGGCGATGTGGGTCATCCGAGTCTGCCAGTGCCATATTGTGTTGTGCTGAATAGGATGCTGATATCCAGTCCAGTGAAAGATGTCAGTGAATGGAGCACTCCTTTGAAGTTCGATTCTTCAGTTCTAGTTTCTACCAGTAATCAGTTTGTATACAAAAAACACTTCTAATCCAACAACACGCAGTACAGCTACAGTAGGCCTAAGTGTAAACGGGAATCAATCAGAGTCAGACCACTCGTCCCTCCTCAGCTGGAGCTGAACCCGCGAGTCCGGCTGGACGAATGAATGAATGAATGGAGTCATTGGAACCGACTCTCTAAGTGGAGTCTATACTCTAACACGTTAACGTTAGCTCCCGTGTTCCATATCATCCCATCAGTTTGAGCCACTGTTGTTGAGGGTAAAGTTAAGAACTAGAGGAGACTCTAGTTTCGATTAGGATGAAGTGACAATACATGCACATGACACTGCACTGGTGACTGCACTGGTGTATTTCCTACCATAGCTAGCTAGCTAGCTACCTCAGATCATATGCATCCATCCTGGCGAAACCACTAACGTATTAACTGCTGCAATGCAGCGTACTGTAAATACGCAGAGGATAAAACATCGGCGGCACCCGTGAACTATCCACTCTGTTTACCGTCCGGTTTTTGAACGGTTATGGTTAAAAGCGGTTCCTCACTCCTATTGCACATTATGCTCTGTGGCCTGTGCGCGTAAGCGCGGGGGCATGTGCTCTCGGTTCCGTATTCGTACGTACGTACATAGTTAACCGAACCGGTGAGCATCTCCAGCAAGACTTTCGAAGATGGCGGGCGCCAGTGGTTTCAAATTTGGAGGTGCGACTGCGACTGCTGCACCTGCAGCCAGCGGAGGACTGGGAGGATTTTCCTTTGGAAGTGGCAGTGGAAGGTAACTTTCCTTACCTTTAATGGGATTCAGTTTAACCAGGGCAGGGTTCTAACGGCAAAATCGTGAAATAGGCCCCACCGCAGTGCGCGTGCACCCGTGCGTTAGCAAGCAAGGTTAGGTTAGGGTTAGGGTTTAGGGTTAGGTAGGGTTGTATTTATGGTTAAATTGGCCATTAAATTAGTCAAGGGACATTAGGGAGTCCTTCCGAGAATAAAAAGTAGAAGACCAAAGAAAAAAACGGGAGACAGGGAGGACGAAAGATGCTATGCTGTGGAAATCGGCCCCACCGCCGTATGCATCTCGCGTAAACGCCGTTTGATGGGGCCGCATTCACGAGTATTATACTGTGGAAGAAAGCCCCACCGCCGTGCTTATCTACCGACGAACGCCACACGGTGGGGCTGAATTCACGAGTATAAACAGGCGAGCCGCCGTAGTATTTGTACGGACAAGCAGTGGTGGGGCCTATTTCACGAGTATGCCGTTCTAACAAAAGTAGCAAAGCAATGAACACCAGTATTATCTGTATCATTTAATTACTTACACAGCCAAATACAGGCCACACGCGCACGCGTGTGCAGCCACGTAAAGCGTTTAGGCCTACGCGTGTGGTTGTATCCACCATGGCGAAAGTGGCTTCATACAACTTGTTTTCTTTGACGTTAATCGGGCACATTTTAGCATGCACAATGTAGTGAGCTGTTTAAACCTTTAACGTTAGACGCCTAGATGAGCAACAGTTTAAAAATAAGTGGAACACTTGCTAAGTGAAGTCACATGTTGTAATCCTAACCATGCTAACGTTGATAGTATTCCTACAAATACTAAATTCCCAGTTATGATTTTTACTCTAGGCCCTATAAGGTACTAACTAACTAGATCTACATAGATAAGCATGCTAAGTCTTACCATAATTTGGCATAAAGCAGAAGAAACTAACGTTAGGCCATAGAATCTAAAAGTGTGGAATTGCAGCGTTAGTGTACTATTGCACCTCCTCATCAAATGATTTTGAAATATGCACACAAACAACTCACCCAGTTATTGGAAGTAACCTAAATTAATTGCATTTTAGTCTCCAAAGTATTAAATAGAAATCTACTTTACTCTTTAGAAGTTAAGTTTTTGTCAGAATATCTCGATTGCGTGAAAATGAAATGATGCTCTGTACACAAGCAATCAGCGGAGAGTCCACAGTACAAATATGTTTAGTGCATGCAGTACGGGTCAATCGTTTGATACACTGTATGAATGTAGCGATCACAGCGGCTTTTTCTATTTTGGTGTCTTTAAAAAGCTTAAATTTGTTTTTCCTTTTTCCTCAGCCAAGTCTTGCGGTAGCGGGTTTGTATTGTACAACGCTGTAGAGGCCTTCATGTATAGTAAGGGTACGTAGATCTCGCGCAGGGACTTAATGGGCGCGCATAGCGAAACTGCGTATAGCAAGCAAGTAATACGCGTGGAACTAAGCGCAAAATTTGCCGATACGCCCATGGAATAAACATACCTGACAACTGCTAAACATGAGAAGGAATCAGGTAAGAAATTTTGATTTCGAACAAATTTTTCACTAAATTTCCAACTTTTTACCTTGTAATTTACCTACCTTAGCTTAAAATCTGTTTTACGGATGTTGTAGCCTAGACGAGTCGTCTCGCTTGTCTCGTTCGTAGCCGATAGAATTCGTAATTTGTTCGATCGATCATTTATAATATTCTACGAAAGCCGAAGCACGTTACAGCCGCAGAGGGACAGACACTTTCACGCATGAAACTACATAGGGCAGCTGTGCGACCTTTACATACCCCGAGAAATTGAACGCATACAATTAAGTCCGACATACAAACGGCGACAGCACACTTCTCCATCTTCGTATCATCTGGAGATTCTGGGAGGTGATTTTTCTGCATTTTCGTGATATTTATTGAGAAAGTCAGGTACGATTGTGGAATAATTTCTATTATAAGAGCATCACAAATTTTCATGCGCGATATCTAGACCCCTCAACCATACATTTTGTAGCTTCTTTACAAAGCGGTTGAGTGCATGTATGTGCAATCCCTTGCTTATCTTTCTCTTTCTTTTCTATCTTTTCTTTTTTTCATTTTCAGGTAGACCTATCTATTCATAACTTTCCATTTCTTCCTAATCCTATTAATCTTTTTTTTTTTTGTGTGTGTGTGTGTGTGTGTGTGTGGATTTCCAGATTGCCTAACTTTCTCAATTTCTCTAATTGCTCTGTGATACCGTCATTGGTTATCAATCCTTTCCATTGCTTCCTCTCCAGTAACTATACTCAGCCCAGTCGCTGTACTAACAGCGTCTGGTCGGGCTACCTCTCCAGTGTCTTTTTCCTGTGTCTCGTTCTGATGTACCCTTTTTGATTGTTTGAAGTTTGATTCATCTCTCGTTCTATTCTACCTAGTGCTTTTTTTGTTTACTTTATAATGAAAGTTGGCATAGTTTCTCTTCTTCTTCCATTATCTTTTGTTTTTATTTTAAGCGTACTTTCTATTCTGTAAACCTTTTGTTTCATTTTTCTTTTCTTTTCTTTTTTTCTTTTTTTTCCCAGGTTTACATTTTTAGTATCTGTGTATTCATTTCCTTTCCCCTTTTTTCTTCCTTTTTATATTCTTTTACCATTGCCTTATAACCACATTTTTCACAATCTTCTTTCATTCACATACACACCCTCACACCCCCCCCCCCCCACACACACACACATACACATAGCACAACAACCCCAAATCAGTCGCTTCTGTAAGACTCGGTACAAGCTGAGGGAAAGGCAGAAAAACAGGTTTGTCTTTATAAAGATACCATACAAGAACTTGCTGTGATGGCTATGAGATCACTACATTGAGATTAATCCCTGCGATCGCTGCAGTGCCGTGAACCCTGAATGTGTTTTGTATGACCATGCTGTGCCGTCTGCTCCTTTGCAACGCAGTTATCGCAGAGAGAACTAGCCTGATCAGATGCCATTCGAACTTGTGTGTGCAGGGACAGGGCTGTGCTGCAATCAGCATATTCCAACAAGTGTAAAAGTGTCAAAACGGTGATAGTTCCATTTCTCCTGGGCTTAGGTCTCATTCAGATGCAAATATCCATGGTTGTTGGATATTTAGACTGAGTTTGTGCAAGTTCGGAGATCGATTGATGAGGAGGTGCAGAAGTACACTAGCGTCCTTAAAAGTAAACAAAAATTGGAAAAATTCATTTTAGCAACAGCCACCCAATTAAAAAAAAAAAGAAAGTATGTGTACATTTTGTATATCATCTATACAAACAGCTTGGAAAGATGTAAATAGCAATAATATTATATACTAAACTGTACTAAAATAAATCATACTAAATCATATCTACAACAATGAGCATTCTAACGTTGTGTTAAATAGGTTCTAGATTTATGGGAACTACATCCTACTGGGATGCAGATCATGTCATGTGCCATGTCTCTAATTACACTGAAGCAAATTTTCAACTGAACTCTGATTCAGATCATCATTTGCTTCTGACATTTTGTCACTGTTAAGTTTTCAGTGACATTCACTGTGATTTCACTCGCACTCATGCACAGCATTGAAGTTTTGGTAATCATGAAGTAGATACATGCATCATTATGTATGCACACCATCACTTTGTGGGTCTCTGCTTCATCAATTCTCAATGGAATCAGAATTTGATTGAAAAGAAAAGGAAAAAAATTGATAAATATTTCAATTTGGAATATAGTTCAATTGGTCATTTTGATTTGGCACAGTGCTGCCTACTGAGTACTGTGTTACATGTGCATGTGTGACTCTCTGCTCTGCCTCTCCATGTGTAGTGCAACATCTACAGCTGGTTCCCTCAATTTCAACCCTACCGGAAGTACCCAGGCACCGACAGGTATAGCTACAGGATTCAACTTGGGGGGCACAACTACCACCTCGGGTCTGTCAGGCGGTTTGCTGCTGGGAGGAACTGGTAAGACATGTGATGATGATCTGCGTCTGTGCCAAGTTATGGCATTCTTTGCAAAAAGAAGCTCTGAACTCATAATCGAACAAAAAGAAAAAAAATGTGTGTTGTAATCCAGCTAAACTGACAAATGAAATGCACAATGTAGGAATAAGGTACAGATCACTGTGATTGTCACTGCTTCAAAGATTATTTTTTTTTAAATTTCATGAGCGAAGGCTAGATCCACTGTGAGCGAAAGAACAATCACACATGTGCCATCAGCCACTTGTCATGCCTGTTGGAGGACTTGATCACAGTGGCCACTGCCATTTTTGCAGAGAAATGATATTGTGTGCTGTCTAGATCTGGCCAAAGTAGTTCATACTTGTTCACGCCCAAGATATGTGCCACAGATGACCTGTGCAATGTCTTAAAATCCTGTGTGATGACTAAGGAAGTATCAAGAAAGACAAAGAATGTTTGGGTTGTCTTTGAAACAAAGCTTTTCATATCCTTTTGTGCTTTAATGAAACTGGATTTTCCATGTGTAAGTATTATATGCTTTCATGTATTTTAGACAAATTGTATACAAGATTTGATATACAGTGGTAAGCACCCAAGTGATCATTATTCAGAAGAACCATCGGTCTGAATGTAGTGATCAGCTGTGTGTAGTAATCCCTTTGCAATCTCCACAGAGCAGACTTTGTATGCATGTTTGATTGAAGACAACACCCAATACCATTTCCACCTCCTCTCCTTCCTTGACTTGTTTCAGCCACAACTAGCACCACACAGCAGAAGAGTTTCTCATTTGCAACACCAACAGCAACAACGTCTGCAGGTGAGAAACAATAGTTCACTATTTTGACTTGTATCAATATTTCTTCAATGCTATAAAATATATACTGTAGAGGGCACTGTTCAGTAGTGACCACCATTGGCATTTTTGCGTTATGGGAAGCAATATCTTTGTGAGCTGTTGATTTATTAGCAAATATTAGTTGACTGGCAAAATTGAGGGGGAAAAAACCCACCAGAAAACTAGCAAAATATACCATGTATGCAGTGTTCAGTTCTGTGGATTATATAGCTAATTGTTAGTATACTTTCACACTGCATTATCTCTTGTTTAACCCTTTAGCATCTACACAGACCACAGTCACACCTGTAAAAACACCTTATCAACTGCTGGTACCAGCTGCTCTGTTTGTGTGTTGGTGTTTATGTGTGGGAAGCATTATGTGAAATTGATAAATCATATGATTAACCTGTATCACCACCATCTTCTGGCGTGTAATCTAATTGAATTTATAATGCAATCAGTCATCCAAACCTGTACAAACAATGTAATTTCATAATTTTCTTCAGTTAGTAGTTCAGTAAAGATTGGATGGAACCTCATGGTGCTAAAGCATTGATACAATTTTGTCTCTTAGGTTAATTCCTTATTGACTTTTACGTAGCCTTGTTATAGTACAAAGCATTAGCAAGTACAACACATGGCTGTATTCTCATTCTTCCAGGAGCTGGTCTTGGCCTGGCTTCACTAGGGGGTTTGGGCAGTGGAACTAAACCTGCCTCAGCTGGGCCTGGTCTGACGTTAGGATCAGGAACAGGGCTGTCGCTTGGTGGTGCACTAGGTGGAACAAGCACTGGGACTGGACTGTCGCTTGGAGGAACATCAACGGGTACTGGTCTGACATTTGGTGGTGCTAAACCAGGAACTGGGCTCACGCTTGGCAAAACAACAGCATCCGCTGGCCTTACACTGGGTGGGGCAACTACAAGTACCGCATCTGGTCTTAATTTGGGTAAAGTACCAACAACTTGTAACAATTCTAATGTCAATTCAGAGATTTAAGCACATAAGTTAATCAATTCGTTAATCAATGAACTTATTAATTAATCAATCTATCTATTAGGTCATTAATACCTTGGAATTAATTATATCATTAGTGATGCACAAGATGGTCTGTGGAAGTCATGCTTAAGTGGTGAGAAGTGCCGAGCCAGCATGGTTTGCTCCCCCAGGAAACATCTAGTGTTTGTTGTTTTTTATGTGGTCCTAACAGTTGATAGGTATGGATAATGTGCTACTTCTTATCTGACAATCATCAGTAACCAAGCATTGTTGAGCTAGTGGCACTTTCTTTTGCCAGTATGTCTCATATGCGATGACATGCAAGATGCTGAATGATTCGGATGGTGCCTTTTTGGTCCCAGTGTTGTTGCAAAGAGAACTCGGCTTGGCCCGCTGCACCAGCAGTCAGGATTTAGTAGAGACGAAAACATCACATACAGGAGTGACTTGACAGACCTGCACTTACAATATGTAGTGATGCAACATTGAATAGCTTCTAACATTTAATACACACACACTCACATAAACATAGAAATATGTCATTTTTCGGGAAATATTGAAACATTTTATTAAAGCAAAATGCTTTTAAAGATAAACCTAGCATCAAATATACTATCTACTTCTTCCTTAGTGTGCATCAAATGATTGCAAATGCTGCATGTTGATTTAACTTATTTTACTTGTTACATAATTTCCGTGGTCATTATCATATATGGTATTACTTTCCTCCTGTTGCAGGTGTTGTTGCACCAACAGCAAAGATAGGTCTAGGTGGTATCAACCCATCAACACTTTCTACATCATCAACAGCAACATCAAACACAACTTCAGACACCACAAGGTAAGTATCAGGGATCAAAAAGTATTTTTTTGATTTTTATTTTATTTTATAATAAAAAGTTCTAGCAAGGCCAAATTGACAGGAAAGGTGCAAATCGAAGACATATAATAAGGTGCATCATCACACTGTATTCACACTTTCTTTCCATTTTTAGAATGTAAAGAATGGATGTTATTCTGGAATGCTTCATAAAACTGAATGTCGCAGGTATTCCAATCGTATTTGTCGGACAGCATTGCATATCGGGAAAAAGTTTAATACACAAGGATTACAAATTTGAGGTACCTTTAGATTCTATGAGACCTGTTCATGTTCTATGATAACAATTAAAATTCTTGCTTTTGCCTTTATTTTCCAGAAAAAATATACGGAACTTGAGAAGAAAAGAAAAAGGAGACTAAAACATCAGATCCCTGTTGTTGCAAGCAATAACGTTTGTCCACCCAATAGTCCAAAGTATGACATGAGCTCATGAAACTGTGTTTTGCTGTAAGCTGCACTGCACGCTTATCTATATTTTCACATTCTGTTACTACAAGAATATGAAAGCTATCCAGTTCTTCTTGTCAGTGCAAACAGACATTACATGAAACACAGGTATGATTATGTGGTTTATTCAGCAACACAAAAGTTAATTTCACCTTTGACCCTGATTTTACTTGCTTCAGCAAAAGCCAGGATGTAAAGGAGACTGACCTTCCACAGCCCATATACCAGAACGTCCAGTCATTCAAGTGAGTGCATTTGCCACCCCAACATTTACTAAGAATATTCTTGCACAAGCAGATGTGCTGCTGTCTGTGACTAATTGTGTGTGTGTATATTGCTGTCATTTACTGCAGGACTCTGATTAGCTCAGTAAACAACATCTGTGTCATTAGATGGCTTTGCGTGGATTGTGTTTCTGCTTCGGGAGTCGCCTTTTCGAAACACCTGTTGATGATTGGTGATGCTTGTGAATTGTGGAAAAGTGCTGACATTGAGTTGCTTTTCCAAATTGAAATACTGTCAATCATTGACCCGGTGGAGTTTGCATGGTGTGCTGTAAATAAGATTATTAAACCATATTCCACGTATCATTTGTTTCTATCATTTTGACAAATCATGTAGCTACCAGCAAGTTTATATAACAAATATCCTAGTCTATGTGGCATGCATGCCCGTATATAAAATGATAATCAACCTACCTTCATATTGTTTTTACTTCTTCATTACTGTTCGGATTTTCCTCGGGTTTCCACTGATCTGGTACTGATAAGCATTCATTTCAAGCAGCTTTCTGTAAGGGTTTTAAACTTGTCCTTTTCTATAAAGTCGTTGGACAGCCATACAAGGGAAATAACCATCAAATATATATTAAGACCACTATAGGGAAAGAAAAACAGAACAGGCCAGAAGGGAAAGGAGTTGCCATACACTGGTTTATAAAAGAGGAAGCTATCATAACCGTCTCATTGGACAAAGTTAGAGGCAGATGTAAGCTGTAGACTAGAGTCGAACTTAGGATACACTGCTTCATTCTCTGCACTACTTTGTATCACATCTCAAACTCCAGGGAGTATGTGAAGAAGCAGAAGGCGACCCGCGAGGAGATCCTGCGCTTCTCTGACAAGCCGCTGCACCGGATCCGGGAGGAGACGGCGGCCCTCCACCAGCTGCTGCGACAGGCGAGCAGCAGTCTCCAGCGCAACGCGGCCGCCGTGCGCAAGCTGAAGGAGCAGGCAGCCCAGCAGCTGAAGGATGTGGAGATCGCCCAGCGGACCAGAAAGATCCCCGCTGCCCTGCAGGTGGAATACTTTGCACCGGACGAGTATGTCTCAACATCCATGCTTCTTTCTAGTCTCATCATTAATGATTGAATTAGTTCAGTTTCAGAGTATAAAGAACAGTAGACGCTCTCAAAATAAAATGAAGAAAACTTGAGACTCTTGCAGTATACTCGAAACTATAATGACCACTTTTTGAAGAGTATAAAATATCTTTAATTATCATACACGTCATCGTAGAGGTAAAGCCAAGTAGAATTCAGGTTACATGATGAGAATTTTCATGAGGTTTAGAGATAGTTACCATGACTTGAATTTTAATCCTTATCACACAAATCTGACCAATTGGTGAGTTGTCCCACATTTCCAATTCCAGTACTTCTGCAAAATCCTATCTGCCTGGAAGTCACAAGGATTGACGTACATTTTGAAGCAACTCATTGTCAAAATACACTCCCTCAAATCCCTCAAAATAATCCCTCAAAATAATCCCTCAGGTACTTCCAGCGTCTTGTGGGCCAGTTTGCTGAGGACATGGTGCTGTGTCGGCGGCAGATTGAGCAGATGGAGAGCTTTATGACGGCAATGGATCGGGGGTCATCCTTTTCACCCCAAGGTGTGTTCTTCCATCTCCCCCTACTTCTCCCATGTTTGTCTGTCTGTCTGTCTTTCTGTCTTTCTTTCTGTCTTTCTTTACGTCATCTTTCTATCTGTCCATATCTCCACTCCTTCCCAGTCCTCTGTTTCATAAAGGTAGTACCATGGTGCAGTCGTGTACATGTTCGATGTAGATTTTGATTAAATTGTGTTTTTACCACCAAATTGCATATTTTATAATTGTTTAGGGTGAAGAACTGGTGTACTCACAAAGCAGAATATTCTGTTACTCATCAAGATATCCCATCAGTTACATTCATAGTGCCTGATGACAGTGTTTGATATGAATATGCTATGGAAGTCGGAAACACACGTCCTTACTCCATTTGCCTATAATTGGTGCTTCTTACTGCAAAGGGTCTGTCAGATCATTATACCCCCGCCAAACGAAGTTTGAAGGGAGTATATAGGAATCAGCGGACGGTCGGTCGGTCGGGCGGTCGGGCGGGCGGTCGGTCCGTTGCAAATCTTGCGTCGCGAACTACTTCCTCAGTTTTCAACCGATTCCCATAAAACTTGGCACAGATGTGTGCCTTGGGTTGTAGATGTGCAAGACGTATTTTTTGACAGTACCCAAAAGTACGTTGCCATGGTAACGGCATATTATGGGCAAAAATGGGTACAAATCTTGCGTCGCAAACTCCTCCCACAGTTTTTGATCAATTTTTATGAAATTAGGTACAGATGTTCATCTGAATATGTTAATGTGCAAGACACATATTTCCGCAGTGGCAAAAAGTGCGTTGCCATGGTAACGGCATGTATTAGTAAAATATAGGGCAAAATGCTTCATGGCAAAACTGCTTCATCAGTGTTCTTCCAATTCTCATGGAATTCATATTGAATGTTTGTCTTAGGATATAGGTCAGCATGACACATTCCTTGATAGTGACAAAAAGTATGTTGCCATGGTAACAGCTCACATATTATGAGCCAAAATGATGGAAAATTTTGTGTTGCAAACTTCTTCCTCAGGTTTTTCCCAATTTCCATGAAACTTGGTACAGATGTGTGCCTTTGGTTGTAGATGTGCAAGAGGCATTTTTTGACAGTACCCGAAAGTACGTTGCCATGGTAACGGCATATTAATGGCAGAAGATCAAGGAAAGATCTTGCGGATTTAACTACTTCCTCAGTTTTTTGACCAAAGCTTATGAAATGTTGTTTTGACCAAAGCTTATGAAATGTTGTTTGGCGGGGGTATAACCAGTCGCTGTAGCGACATTTCTAGTTATTTTAGGCACACCCACTGTAATGATTTATTCAAATAAGTGCTGTCTCAGTATGATGTAGTTTGCTATCTATTCTTCAAAGGTCAAATACAGAAATATAATCTGCCCTCAACCTTTGTCTATGTGAGTGAAGGATGTCTTCCAGCTCTTTCTCACACAAGTTGGACCTATTGGCCCGAATTCACAAAGGTGGCTTAAACTGAATCCATGGTTTCAATTTAGACCATGGTCTAAAATAAGCGTGAAATAGGCATACCTTTGACATGTGAGTACTGTATCAACACGCATTTGTTACTGGATGTCTGATGCCATCCGCAATCTGGCAGTTGTATTTACGCAGAAGAAATTTGCAAAAACCATGGTTTAAAATTGTACCACCTTCATGAATTCGGGCCATAGTGTTCAGCCTTCCAGAACGGACTAGTACGAAGACCTTGAAATTCATACATGATTGATTTCTGTGTCATCTTCTGTCCATTCAGAGTTGTCCACCATCATGGTGAAGCTGAATGAGACATTTGTGGCTCTAGCCGCCCAGCTACAAGGCATCCATGAAATTGTAAAGGTAGGTGTTGCATTACTGCGTGAAACACTGATGGTGGTACTCTTGGAGTGATATATGCGCCATTATTGTTCAAGTTCAAGTTCAAATTTATTTTGTTTTTTCCACATTTAACTAATATATAGACATAAATCTCACTTTCTTCAGTGACAGAAATAATGCATGTAAATTTTTACAGAGATAACAGTAATAGAAAACTTACAGTAGGGATACAATCCAATGGTTGCTGCAGTAATGAAAGTGAAATAATTGTGTGAAAAAAATGGAGGAACCCACTATGACTAAAAAGACAAAGTTTGTGGAGTGTGGGCCCCTCTTGGATTAAAAGTAATGTTGTGAAATTGTCACAAAGAGGTGACTACAATTGTTTTATGTGTATATTGTGTACATATGTGTTGTGAGTGAACATGAGAATGCTTTAGCATAGGCTGCTATGTCAACAGAGAGAGCACAGTGATTTAATCTGAGCTAAATCCAACTGATCACACCCCCCACAGGCTCAGAAGGAGCAGTACCTCAACTACCGCCGAGTGTACCAGGGCGATCACGAGGACGTGTTCTCAGCCCGCCGCAAGGCAGCCGCGAGACAGTCCAAGGCCCAGGCCCAGTCCAGAGGCCCTCAGGCCTTCTCGCAGTTCTCCAACATGGCGCTGTTCATGGCCACAGCTATGCACTTTGCCCAGAAGCCAACAGGTAAAAGGGGATTTCATGCTTGGAGGTACAGTCAAACCTGATATTTTGGGGTTGTATCAAGACCGCTGAAATGATACTTTTCATGGCAGTTTGCACGCAGCTGATTATTGGAATAAATGATCCCCAAAGGGTATGCTTTTTCTTCATAGTCTCAAACAGTTTAACATCCAGCACATGAACTACTGTAAACATGGAAGTATTCCATGGTGTGAAAATTTTCGTGAATTTCCCACTCTTCTTTACTAGTGCAATAAATGACACACAACTGTTTTTGGGAGAAAAACAATTATGTACAGAAATGCTCTCATCTGTGAATTAAATGAAATTGGCCTCAGTATGAAAAAATTGTGTAGTGAAGATCAATTGCACAAAAATGTTTACTCTTCCAAATGTCTTTTTAAGTAGCATATTGTTCGAACAATTTTATTTTTTCTACTTCTCACTGTATTTGGAGATGATTAGCATGTCAGAATTGTGTGACTTGTCAAAGCATAATTATGTACAGGGGGAACAATGGCCAGAGTAATGACATTGAATTATCAAGTTTTTCTGGTTTTCAGCAGGCATGGCTGGTGGCTTACAAACGGGTCTCGGTACCACAACAGGACTGGGTGGCACCACAACTGGTTTGGGTGGTGCCGCCACAGGACTTGGCGGTGGAACAGGCCTGGGCGGTGGAACAGGCTTGGGCTTTGGTGGAGGCACCTCCGGCTTCGGTACCGGCCTTCAGAGCAAAGGCTTCGGCACGGGAACAGGTGGTTTTGGCACGGGTACCGGAGGACTTGGGACCGGTCTGGGAGGAACATCCACATTTGGCACCGGTGGAACTGGTCTCTTTGGGAGCAAGCCGGCTGCAACCACCGCAACCCCTGGTCTCACCTTTGGTGGCAGCTTAAGTGCAGGAGCGATAGGAAGCACTTCTGGTGGTTTCGGATTTGGGAGCACTCCAGGTATGTAACACCACAATAATGACATCCAACCCCAGTAGTTTGTTGAAGGCTGTTTCTAATAAAGTCCCAATTTGATGAGTTAGGAGTGATCTTTATAATTCAATATGCACAAGCATACAGTCTTGTATTCACTCTGTCATGAGAAGATTTGGCTCAAATGTTGTAAACTCAGTATTCATAAGTTGATAATATGATTTGGTTGGTTGATTTGTTTTTTGTTTAGTTGACCGACTGTGAAAGCGGGAGGCATCCATGGCTAGCTGCATTGTCTTAATCAGTTTTCTGTTAAAGAATGTGTGATTTAAAACAGTGAAATTTATGGTAGAAGCCATGTTATCTCCAGCCCCTCCAATGTCCAGGAAATTTTCCTCGAGTAGGGTAATTGGCATCAGAACAGCCCACATAATTCAAAGAACCCCTCCATTATGCTATCAGCAATGTAAACTTGCATAAAATATTCTATTTTCTCTCTAGTATTAAATTCGTATCATTTTCTGTGTGACAAAACACTAATTCTCTTTCAAGATTCTACTGCATTTATCAATTCATTGTGGAAACCACGCTGATCAAATTGACTAGACAGCATAGAATCAAACAGGCAGGATGACAAAAGTTTCAGTGAAATTAGACATGACATTGAAAATGTTATTAAAGTTTTTTAAAGTTTCACATGTGTTCTTGAGATAGTAATTTTGGTCACAGCAAAAATTTGCAAATCAGGGAAGACAATGTAATTGCTCTTACTCTTTATCTGTTTTGTACATGAAATTCATGTTTGTGGTTGATAATTTAGCCACTATTTAACTATAGGACATATGATGTGGTTACTGCACCTAATTTTATTTGCACATGCATTTGTGACCAATCCATTTTATGAAAGCAAATGAATATTTAAAATCAACTTTATTATATCTGATTTCAATCTAATCCTTGTCATCTTGTTTGTTTGAAGGATAAATCTGGGAACACTGAAATCATATTTTAGTGTTCCCAGATTACTTACTTAGAACTTAGAACCAAATTCCATAATAAATTATTTATTATGTAATTTGATTTAATAATGAGGCCCTCTCTGTTTGAGAACACCCTCCCCATACCATGTTTTGTTAATCTGTTAATTGTTAAAGGACAAGTTCACCTCAATATATATGTGGATTTGGTGAATGCAGCTACATGTGTATCAGTAGAACACATCGGTGAAAGTTTGATGGAAATCTGACAATCCGTTCAAAATTTATAAATTTTTAGAGTTTCTGTGCAGTCGCTGCTGGATAAGAAGACTAGTACAGTTTATGATGTCATGTGTAGAACGATATCAGGAAAAAGTGAAGAGAATTCCATAAAATTTCATTTTTTGAAAAAAAGGACACATCTCTTTATATGTTACTGATGTAAATTAAGGGTTATATTATACCCCTACCTTCTGAAAGAGGTAAGTCAATTGCTCTTTTATATGCAAGAAAAGTTAAATTATGTCAAATTCTCATTTTATTTTCTTTTCATTGTTCTCTTAAAGTATGTGACATCACAAGCTGCAGTAGTCCTCCCATCCAGTGATGGTGGCACTGAAACTTCATAAATTCATGACTTTTGAGCAAATAGTCTAGTTTTCCTCAAAATTTCACTGATATGTTCTACTAATAAATTGCTATGTTCTCTCAATCCACATGTATATTGAGATGAACTTGTCCTTTATGCTGTGAGAACTTTAAGGAGAGTGTACTCCTGATTGAAAGTTGTATAGCAGTAGTGTGGGCAAACAAAAGCCTCAGTTGAGAGAAAGTTGAGCAAGGTCACATAGGTGTTATGAATGTTACCATTCTATCATGAGTAAGTTACCCGACGGAATGTCTAACAGTAGTCACCTTGTCCAGTGGGCACATCTCTGTAGGCATTTATGGTCTCTTGACCTCGCCTCTTTATTTTGTGAAATATCACTTGATAAACTCAGATTTTCTTTAGAAAAAACTTTTTACCCAATGACCCCGAAGGCTATTTGTATTTGATGTCTTCTAAGACAGAGAGATATTATTCCTTCACACCAATTCCAGGAAATCTCATTTTGGTCTTTTGTGTTTTTTAAAGTGCAAAACAAGTGAGGCTTTGTTACAAGTAAAATCATGGTCACATGACATATACAGCTACATGTATTTTGAGGTCCACAAAAAATGCCATGAGCTCATTTTTGTTCAAACTGTTGTTACCTCATTGATACTCGCTCAACTTTTCTCAAATCTTTGCTATCTGTTGCTCTGATTCCACATATTTTCATCAAAGTGAACTTAAAACTGTCTGCTAAATATTCCTCAAAGTATAATTACCAACATTACTTTTTCCAAACTAAAGTGGGTTTGGTTTCTGTAGTGCTAAATTAGATGTGTTTGATTGTTTGCGTGTGTGTGTGTGTTTGTGTATCTGTGTACGTGAACTGTATGTATGTATGTGGAAGAGGGGATTTTGGGGAATATACAGCAGTCATAGCCCAAACCAAGTCCACAGTATACAACTGTAGGTTGATTTTTCATGGTTTGGGAGGATGAGGTCAGTTGAGTTTCAACTAAAGAGGGGCAGGAACAACTTCTGTTTAAGAAGAAGCTGGTATGATCCATGCTGTGACTATAAAAAGCTGATATCACAAAGTGACCATTCATTTTGCAGTGATGGTCTTTTACCCAACCATTCTCTTATTAAAATCGATATTAGATTAGTCTGTGACAAATGTCCAGCTGTTCTCTACAAAGAATGATACCACTAGCTAAATTTATTGAAAGCTACCTCTGGTGGTGTATCAGGCAATTTCATAATATATCCTCTTACTTTGAAATTTGACATGATATCTGTGGAGGATGATTCAGGAAGCACTTGGACAAACTGTAAAACAATTCCAATTGAAAGCAGATTCTCAGTCATATTTTCAGCCTTCACTATACACTACAGGTCTGCCTTTGAAAGGATAGCTGTTAAATATTGCCCACTTTCCACCTGGTGTTTGATTTGTTTGCGACGAAGAGACACCTGCTACTTTTTAAACGAACTGAATGAGCTGCACTTCAACACAGCCCGATTCATCTTAAGAGCATCTTTTCGAGAAAGGCTGTGCCCTGTTGCACCTGCATCTTTTCCTCAAATAGATAATTATAGATTTCTTTCACGTCAAAGACGTCATCTACATGCTTGTTCTGTCTACTTGTTAAGCGTTAGTAGCTACTCTGTCATAGGACACCTTATCTTCTGTTCCTTTTTCTGAAAGAAAAAATACTTGCACTACCTTATTGATAGAGAACGCAAAAAATAACACATGTATCAAAAATAAGATACTCATTTTAAAATGAGTAACTCATATACTTTGGGTACACTCAGAAGAGATTGCTCTTTCGTATTTTTAGCATTTCATTCATTTCAAGTGGATACAATTATGCCATACATCCTGAAGACTTAGTTATGATATTCTGTACTTTCTTATGCCATACATCCTGAAGACTTAGTTATGATATTCTGTACTTTCTTGAAAGAAGTTTATACAGTGCGCTTAGATTGTGTGTTGTATGCTATTACTATTGCAATTCCTCTTTCAGCTCAGTATGATGCGTAAAGATTACTCTGCCCCAGTTGATTCTGTGTTGTGAAAGTTGAACGCCACATTGTCTCAAGCATGGCAAAGTTTGAGAATTTTTGCCTTGCGAAGTTTCAGAAGATTTGGCAAAAGGCCTTGAAATGCAATGGTCTGTGCATGGCACCTATTGAGCAGTGCTTATTTAAAGATGTTTATAGAAATCAAGTTTTCTGCCTTTCATACAGAAAATACCAAAGAGAAATAAACAGAAATTCTGACCCTTAATACTCCATTGGTAGCTAATTCTATTTGTTGCACACTGTATAGTATGCTGGAAAAAAAAAGAGTGATTCCAGTGTTTGAAGTGCAAGAGAATGTGTAAACAGAGTGTATAGGCAGTTCTGTAATGCAACCAGTCTTCAAATATCCTTGTATTATCTGGTAATTTGGTAAATGCCTGTTATACTACAAAGAGGTCTTGCCTTTGTCATACAGCCACTGGAATAGACTTTGAAACCAGTTTCTTTGCCATCTTCACCTTTTATGTTCAATACCTTCTAATCTCTTTGACTGCATGCAAACTTGAATAGTTAGCTCTTATAGTTGTCTATCTATGTCTTCTGGATCAACGTTTTTGTTCCCTCCTGTCGAAACATTTCAGCCCCAACGTTCAAGAAATTGTAGCTCAGCGCTATACGGCTAAAGTTTTCCTCCATTGGTAGGTTCATTAAACCCAAAACTTAATGGTTTATGGCATTGGTATTCCCACAACTTTCCTTTTTATTCACTTGTAAAGTTCCCAGTATATTTCCGGGTAGCAAATATCAGTTGGTTCCATGCTCTTTTCTCATGTATTTAGAAGAAAAAAAAAAACAATTGTAATTTGTTTATTATTGTTATTTATTCTTCTCAGTTTCTGTCCTATCAAACGCATGCTTCACCTTTTGGTGGTGTTTAGTTTCCATTGTCTTGCTTTGTGCATCATGTAGATTATTTCTTCTTCTTCTTTTTTAGCATTATTGTTAATTTTGGAATTGAAGGAGAATGAGGCCACAATGTCACTAACTCAATTTTTCAGCCTATTTGCAGTTTCTCAGCAATCTTACACCAAAAATTGTATGCATGATCATGAGCTTACCTGTAACATGCTGTCTCCTTTAGTACGCCACAGTGCCGTGTATAACCTTTTCTCCAAACCTAACTTTACCGAATGTATCAACCGTAATATTACTAATGATTAATAGCTCCAACTTTTCAGTCATGTAGAAACTTATGGAGCACAACTTTGATCATATAGAAACTTACACAGCACATTTTTTTTTTCCTCTCTTTAACAATGTTCTCCTTTCTGGATATGGCTGGGACTGTACCTTTTTTTTTTGTCATTACATCTCTTGTTAAGAGAGGTCAATATGGCAGTCAAATAGTGTGAATTATTATTATTATTATTATTATTGTTATTATTATTATTATTATTATTATTATTATTATTATTATTATTATTATTATTATTATTATTATTATTATTATTAATTATTATTATTTAATTTATGTTGTTCAGTAGTATGGCATTCTACCTTACACTTATGATAAGTCTGTCTTGTTCTGTGTGAGATACGATACAACTCAATGTATTTGCACTGTCTATTTATGGGTATGTTACAGTTTTGGAAGGAATGTGATATTTGCATCATGTGAATAATTTTCTTAATTGAAAGGAAAAATGCTATCCTGTACTCAATTATTCAGCTCCTCTGAAAAATAATTTATTCCAGTTCCCAGGATGACAACACTTACTTGAAAGACAATAACTTCAAATTTTTATAAGCAGAGGAGAACTTTTGGTCATTTCCTGTTTACACAACCTTTCATTCCTTTTTGCAAGAGGCATTTATTGTTGCTGTGCAGTTTACCGTGAATCATGTGTCTCCACTTCAATTTGAGCACTTCCAAAACTGTACTATTTTTTCCCCTATATCGATGGATGAATGCTTGTGGTAATGGGGGTTGTACATTTTCTTGTGTCTGTGTTTCAGAGAAATGTTGTGACAGTACCATCAGTGGTTGTTTGTGTTGTGGTTGATTGATGCAGTTTCTTTCCCTGTTTGATGGATTCTTTTAAGCGTCGCCGTCTCTTTCCGATTTGCATCTTGTACGTGAATTGACTTTTGAACACTGGGAGTGAATCTGTAATGTGTTTTCCCATGCTATTTTGGATGTGTCATGGTGGTCCATTTGGTTCGAGTATATTTTGTAGTTAGTTATTGGCTTTCTCTACATGGAAAGGTTCTTTTTCATTAACACCTCTCCTGTGGTCTACTGTTTGCCTGCCAATGAAGTTGATCTATTCATATGTATGTAGCTCGTGTCCTTGCAAAATAATTGTTTAACCGTTGTGATTTTACTCATTTGTGGAAGTCCAGTATGTGATAGAGACTTCTGGACACAGCCAATTTCCAAGACGGTTCTCATCAGTAGAAATACAAGATGCTAATAAAAATGCACACATAATCTTCCATGGTGGACATATCTGCAATTTCAAACAGACAACATGCCAGCCACCATGGAATCGAAATGCTTGTCACAAAACATGTACACACACAAACAGATTCATGCACATTTTTTTTTTTTCATTGTAAGACATTTCTAACTCTCCAGTTAAAGCAGTGGAGTGGCAAATTTCTTATAAATCCATGCATTTGTCAAAGCCATCCCCCCACCCCCATTTGTCTTATTTGGTGCATAAATGTGATCAGAAAAAAGAACAGTTCAAATGTAGAATCAAAGAAGTTATTTAAAGAGCGGGATAAATCAAAATGAGGCATGAGGCACAAATTAGATATAGCCCATTATTATGAAAGGGTAAATCAAAAGTTCATGGTTTGTATTACAAAGAGAAAACGAAAGTAACAGCATTTATGTAAACTTTGACATGGATATTAGATTCCTTGCAAAGTTAATGTCATAATAAAGATAACTTTCATTCCTCTAGAGGCAGATGAATGATTTATGGGCAATACAAGTACAATGTATTTGGACCAGTCAGCTCACTGATCACACTAACGATATTAAAACACCCCTTTGGTCCTCAATACATTCTGAATATTTCTTTTCAGATTTTACTTTTTCTTTTTTCTTTTTTAATACTGGTGTTGGCTGTTACAGCAGAACTGATATCCAAAATAACGTTTTAATATGTGAGATGCATTCTCCACAAATGGTATGCTGTCAATACTGCAGCATTGAAGGATTTATATATATATATATATATATATATATATATATATATAGATAATGCACATCCATTTACACAATAGGTACGTGAAATGAAATTTGCGGTGTTATATTCCCAGCACATCAAGCGGGATATGATGGCCTTTGTTGCAATTGATTGTCCTACTTCTTGTGTGGCAATTTTTTTCTTAATTAGTAGCTTGAGCCTTAGGTATGTCAGGTTGAATCAAATGGTTTTCATCTTTGTCAAATCTGTGCGATGCGCATTCAAAATGAAAAATGCCCATCCAGAACTGGATTTCTCACACCCACATTTGTACAGAATTTCTTACCCGCTCACATTATAACACTCTCTTCACCGTCTTGATCCATTCTCCGCTGTATGAACTTGCTCATCTGCTCACTGACCTCATGCATTCTCCCCTCTTGCTTTTCTTTCATGACCTTTTTATGCCGTTGTATGGAAGTCTATCTGTGCGTTTGTCTGTTTTACCCTTCCTTCGCATTCTGTTCCTATCTCTTTCCATGCCGTTGCCCATCATGCTGTTCTCACATGTTGTACACTTCAGCACGTTGCGTATAATTGAAGATCCGCACTACGAGCCTTGTATTCCATCCCAGTATTCTCAATGTTTCATCTCCTCCTTAGAACAGAATTACACACATTTACATGTGCATTGCCAAATTGAAAATCAACAGCAGACTATTCACAATTAACATAAATTCTTTTTTCTTTCTTTTATTTTCTTACATGGCCACACCTTGTTTTAAACTGAATTCATTACTGTAGCAAGCAAATTGTTGTGGACGTATTAGTGATATCAGATGTACACTTGTAGTGTGAGAAAGTTGTGAAATGTTCCAAATTTCCAGTGATATCACAAAAACAGTAATATGCTTGTAAGGACATATGCACAGTAGAAAAGTCAGTGATGTCTCAACCTCTAAACACTGCTATTGGTTTATACTTAAAAAAAGGTAAAGACCATGCCTTTGGTTGATAATCTAGCAATTAGCCGCCCTTCCCCCTTAATAGACATGATCAACAGCTTTTTACAATACTTCTACAATATTTTAGTGTGAAATATACAATGTACACTCGATTCATTAAATTTAAAAAAAAAACCCACAAAATTCAGTAAAGACAGTATACACTCTGGGTTAATGGGTGAAATGCAAAATAACGACATAATCACCTTCTTTGCAATGCGGTTGTGACCAGTATCACCATTTTGAAAAATCATATGAAACTTGAAATCTCATAACTTCTTATTCTATGTTCAATTCTCATCAAACGTTCACCTTTCTGTTTATGTGAGTGTACTCAATACATTGAATTTAACTACTGCAGCAAGGATGTGCAGTTTCATTCTGTAAAATTTTACTATTAAAACCTTATAGGCTAGTAAAGGAAAGATTGTTTTTGGAGTAGCAAAGTTGTAAAGGTCATGTTCAAGAGGAGTCCTAGAAGAGAGACAACTTTAATACAACAATAGATGCTTGAGTCCCACCAAACGGCATACCCTCTGCAGATGATTTTATCAGTGCAGTGCCTGCTGGAATCCAAGATGTAATCAAGGTTTTTCCCGTTTGTTTCTATTGTCTGTGCATGCCAGGTTCTTCCTTTGGGACAACTACGACGGGCAAACCACTGCAGCTTCAGAAGCCCCCAAGCAAACATCGAAAGAGATAGGATGAGAGATAGAGAAACAGGGAGATGGGGGAGGGGGTGAATTGCCCAAATTATCCTCTGGCACAAACGTTGTCTGTGCTGAAAAAAAAAAGGGGGGGGGGGAGGCCAAAGGAACTGTTCAACAACATTACCAGTGTAGAACATTGGAGCTGTATGGACCTACTTCTTACCAGTATCTTTGATATTGTGTTGAAATGAGGGGATAAGAAATTGCAGTTGAAAATGATCGTCAAATGTTTCCCCTCCCCCCCCCCCAAAAAAAAAGAGGTTAAAGATATAGGACCATATTAACTATACTCATTTTTCTCACACAGTAGTGTTAAAATGAACAATTTTAAAAAGAAAAAAGAAATGATTAGCATGATTATATTTGTTCATATTTATATATTGATGTATAAAGTGGTTATATGCTCAAGTGTTTTCATCTACACAAACATCATAATGTTGCTCAGCTCCTCAAGTTGAACAGTTTTTCTTCAATCAAGCCAATAAGAGTTAAACAGTCTTTCAGACAACTGTAAATTGTCCCTCTTTTTTGCAGAGAGGTAATGATAATCATAAGTTTGTATGAGAGTCTAGGGTATGTGTCATTCTGCCTCATGATACAGCCAATATGTTTTATCAGCAGGTTACCCTCATTGTATTGTAACTCCTGCGGTGTCATAACAAGGGCATACTGGGTTCCTGCAGGGAGTTGTCATAGAAGTACATTGTAGTGGAATCTCAAATTTATGCATAGGTTCTATAACATGACAATAATATAATGGTATGCAGAGCATTCCACTGGCTTTGATGTTCCATGCTCCAAGCCACCCTTCCGTAGAGTTTGGATTTGGCGACCAAAGAAGTGGGTCTTGATTTTAACAATAATTGTAAGCCATATTTCAGAGGAAATGTTGAAATCCTGTATGGAACTGGGTGGTACTATTGTGCATGTATTGAACAAATCCTTCCATTTTTTTTTTCTTTTGCCAATTTTGATGTTATTTATGCCCCAGGACTGAAACAAAAGAATATTCCTGTTCAGTAAAAAGTTTAGATGTAATGACCTAGGGCACATTTGTGCATTATTTTGTTTACCAGGTTTAATACATGAATGTTCAGACTAAAAATGATTAGCATGCTGCAGCACAATTTTTTTTTACTGACTTTTGTTGACATGTCCTGTTCTTTGCATGGTGAATAATTTGCTGCAGAAAATACTGAAAGGGACAGCGATATGCTGCTCACTAGGTTTGTTGTGATACCTGGCATATGAATGATGCATACTTTAACCAGGGCTCGACACTAACGGTGGCCCGGTGGCCCAGGGCCACCAAAAACACACATCGGGCCACCAAAATTTCAGAAATGAAGAAGTTGGTTACCTGATAGGGTCACCAAAAATGGTCGGATGTTTGCCTTTGGGCCACCAAAAATAAAAGTTAGTGTGGAGCCCTGCTTTAACACACAAAGTGCTCTCTTTTATCAAAGCAATTGATTCGCATCTGTGATAGAGTGCATGACTTCTCTACAGCATGGAGCTTGGGTGTGAAGGAAGATTCTAGTTTCCTCTCATTCCATAACACCTCCCAAGTTCTTGTGAGTTGATCCACCAGTCATGACATTCTGGGAACTTTTACAATTAGACTGACCCCCATGTGGCTGTGATGCCTGGAAGACTTACTCTTGTAATTCCTTGAGCAACAGCCATGGGCCAGTAGGTAAATTGCCAGTCTTCAAAGTAGTGGGGCTCTGTGTGTGCACTAGCGTGTAAGTTTTTGTGCTGAAGAAGGCTGTACACATGTGTAGTTCAATGCTAATGACAAACTGGGGGATTTATTAGTTTTTCCATCTTTTGACATATCTTTTCCAACAGCTCTTAAAACAAATTAAAGAGTCTGCTCCAACTGCTCAACTGAATTCTTGAATTCGCCCTGCACAGTTGTCAACCCATTCAAAATGTTTTTATAAATTTGTGGTAGCCAAAACCAGCGTGAAATACCTGGGTGCAAAAATTAGTGTACTACTACTGCAAAAATTTCCACGTTTATAGTGGGATTCATACTGAATCTTGAATTTTCATCTCAGCTGGCTCACATATGAAAATGAATCTTCATTGTATGTCACTCAATATAGGCACAGAATGGCTGAATGCTGCTGGTAGGTATTGATGACATGTTATATTGTGCCATTAGATTCTTTGTCTTTTTCCCCCATTTTCTTCTCAACTGCCATTGTGCGAATAGCATGTCGTGGGCAAGATCTTTTTTATTTTATCCAGCAGTCATAAATCATGGGATTGAATTAGATGGTTGTGTGTGTTGCCTAATGTGTCAAATAATGTAATGTTGTATGGCAGTGTGAAACTACCGAAAGGGAATACAGTGTATTCACAAGGTGTTACACAGTTTCATTAAGAAGAAACCTGGCATTCTACGAGTTGTCAGACAGACGGAGAGACAAAAAGACTGGATGGTTATGTTGCGAATAGGGCATGTCAAGGAAATTGCGATGGAAAATAAAGTTCAAGTTTGATACAATGTATATGACAATATTGTTGAGGCATTTTATGTGTTTTCATTGAGAGTGTGTTTGACGTGTATCTTCATACAGATTTAAAGGGGAAGATTCCCCAAATTTGCATGCAGATCGAGTGAATGAAACAATATTAGCAGAACGCATCAGGGAAAGTGTGAGGAAAATCAGACAATCCACTCAATAGTAACGAAGTTTCAAAGTTTTGATGCTGCTATCGCTGGATGAGAAGACTACAACAGTGTGTGCCCTCAGTGCATAACGATGATATAAATAAAATATAACGAGAATTCCACAAAATTTCATTTTCCATTAAAAATACACATTGTTGCTGACATATATTATGTCAAAGTCCTGCTGCTTTCTAAAAGAGGTACAGCTGTAATTAAATTGCTCTTTCATTATGCTAGAAAACTAATATTTTTTCAGAATTCCCTCGATATTTTCTCAATATAGTTCTGCAGTAGCATCAAGAACTGTGATAGACTTCATTCAGCGACAGCACCACCAAAACTTTAAAGAATTCGTAACATCTGAATGGATTGTCTGATTTTCCTGAAACTTTTACTGATGTGTTCTAATAATATTGCTGCATTTACTCAAATCTGCATGTATATCTGGGGAAACTTCCCCTTTAACAAAGCCTGCTATTATAGGGGAATAAGAACACACATGACAAAAATACACTTACAGAGCTTTCAGTTCTATTTGAGAGCCACTTTGACAAGAGACTCAAGGACATTATTTCATACAGCAAGATTTAAAATATACTTCCGTAAGAGTGTACAACACACTGCAGTCAGTGGCTGGTAGAGCAAATAGAATGTGAATTAAGAATTGCTATTTTGCTATACACCATACTTGTACATGCTTGACTTATTGTTAGTGATACTGTGCCATCATACCTATCAAGAAACACACTTACTTACCTTCCAGATGATATATTTTCATTAGTGCATTATATCTCTATCACTAAACTAGGAGATCAATGAGAGCCTTTTGTCACTCAATGTTGCATTTGTTCCTACATCTGCACCCAAAGTTGGCAGATGTGTGATTTGTTTTTGTTTTTGTTTTTGTTTTTCATTACATTGTACATTGTATAACCGTATTATAGTCTTCATCACTCTATATGTCACACATCCAGTTCTACAGTGTTAATGGATATTTCAGCAAGCCAACATCTGCCTTAATACAAAAAAGAGAGAGACACTTCAGCACATACAGGCTATTGTACGCACATGCAAGCTATTTTAGGCTAGCATAAAAATTAGACAGTAGATGCCTTTCCCACATGAGAGTGATTTCTTGCAGAGTCATCAACAAAAGATCTAGCTTGAGATTTCTCTTCTTCGACTTTGCTTTTTAGGCCCTTTCCAATTTTAAAACAAGCCAAAATAAAGACTTTCTGCACATGTAAGTCTCTCACAAGACATACAGCACCACTACTAAATGTACATACATGCCCAAAAATCAGAATAACACACTGCATCTCGCCAACAAGAATGCCGATTTCATTGACAAAAAATGGCGGACTAGATTTCCATATGCCTCCATGATATGACAGCTAACAAAGAAAACGTGTGTCACTTTTACCGCAACAAAGACCAAGCCACTGCATATCAACAAGGACCCGCAATCCATGGGCAGTTATAGGCAGTTATAGACTCGCTTTAATCATGAAACCTTGCCAAAGTATTTCTGTGCAATATATTCCTCATATCTAGGCAGCATTTAATCAAAAACATTGATAAGTACAGTATTGACTGTAAACATAGGAAGTGCTTTCTCTTAACTTCCATACTCTATACCTGGCAAGGTTCCGAGATCTGCAGATATTGTACAGGCATCAGCAGAAACATCCTCTGAACATTACTGTGATACATGTAGAGCATCAAAAATATTTTGGTTTCCATCCACAGTCGATATCTAATGAGTCAATATTGCAAAAGTTGAAAAAAAAAAATGGTTGCAAAGACAAAGAAAAATTCCACCCAGGATGAATACAATGTGAACCTATAAACATTTTCATTATACTGTGCAAGTACAACCTTTTGGAAGAAATTCACACAAAATGATGGATTATTCCTCTGGTCCCTTTGGATTTGACTTATGTATGGGTGACTGTCTTTGTCTTGAGAGTTTGACACTGAAATGAATGTCTGGAATTTCCACCTGTGAAATTGAACCCACCAAAGTGAAGAGGTAAAAGGCCTATTTGTTGGGTTTATGACACAATTCTCCTTAACCATTGAGGATGGGTTGATTTTGCTATAACATGCAATTCCCATAGACGTCTGCCCAAGTATACTCGTGACTCGTCCTCAACGGGCTAATTGCACCTTGTTTCATGGTCTGCAAAGGCTTTCCATTACACCTGCCCCACAATTCTACACTGGCAGTTTCTGTACATCAGATGAATTTACTTAAGTAGAATATCAGAATTCAGTGATAAGCACTCTCATCCGATAAACATTAAATTAGAAGGAAACGATAACTTAAATGGTATCAGTAATCACACCACTCGTAATGCAGTACGTGGTATACTTGGTAAGCGTATGAACTGTTAGGCAAACCTCACTACTAAACACTTCAATGTGTTTTTTAGGTGTAGCTACATGTACATATCTGAATCTGTATGTGTGTATATTCGTAACGTATAAATGATCAATAACCAAAACACAGAAATAACTAGAATGATGTATATGCGCTTCAGAATATAGAAATTAAAATAGCATTTTCAGCAAAGCTTGCTGATAACGTTAAATATCTGATTCTATTGGGGTTTTTTTAGCACACAAATATAAAGTTTTTGATTCTGGAATCAAGCATTTCAAGACCACTTTGTTGGCTGAGAATGAGAAGGGCATTAAGCTGCCCCGAACACTATGGCCCAAATTCACGAAGGTGGTACAATCTTGTCCATGGTTTAAACTATGGACAAAGACCGTAGTTTTTTTATGGGGCGCCAAGTGTCACATGGCCTATTTCGTTACAAAATCAGTCATTTCGTCAACGAAATGTTACAATGAAATTATCATTTCGTTAACAAAGTAGTCATTTCGTCAACGAAATTACCATTTCGGAATGAAATAGGCCATGCGACACTTGGCGCCCCATTAAAAACTACAGTCTTTGTCCATGGTTTAAACCATGGACAAGACTGTACCACCTTTGTGAATTCGGGCCAATGGGTTTAGTGGCAACTTAATGTCCTGATGACTTGATAAGAAATGTCCCATAGATATAATCCATTCCAGAATGTACCCTGTTGGAAACTTCTTGTGTATTCATTCGCTCCTGCTCGTCGTGGAATATTTCATAACTCGTGGACTATTTCAGAAAAGGTTAATTTACAGCAATAGGGATAAATTAAGATCGTATCTATGGTTCTTGGGTTTATGAATACCAACACAATTCCAATTTTCGAACAAGATGGCACAAGTCTAGGTATACCCTACAGCCATGTGTCACATATTGAGTTGCCTACTTCTTAACTGCTGGCAGTGTACATAATATGGTCCTATATAATTTGCTTCATGCATGCAATTTCATGTAGATGTCATATATCATATACATTTACCTAACATGAGTTAGTATATCAGTATACTACACAGCCAACAACAACAACAAATAAATAAAAAATATAAAAATAAAATATTTGCACATTGATACAGGCATAAAAACCTTTTTTTTTTTTTTCTAATTTCATACAGGCTAGTAACATTATCCTAAAAATAAAGTTTGTTTACACAAAAAAATTATGTATATAGTAATCACTTTCTTTTTTCAAAGAAAATTAAATATGATTGTTGATTTCTAGCCAGAACCTGTACGTACAAAATGCACATCATTATCTACTCTAAAGCTTTGTTCCAGAAGGGTTGTCTGGAATATGTGTTTACTCTGAGTGTTTGGAGTGGGTGTGTCCAACCGTTTTTCTTTTCGATCATTTACCTAGCTTTTGAGGGTCTTTTTTTTTTTTGGGTGGGGGGGAAGGGGTGGGGGAGAGTTCCACAGGGAAAATAATTCATATTTATAGATTCATATCAATGTAGTGCAACAGATTTGGAAAAGTGCATCAATGACACATATTGAGTCAATATGAAATAACTTTTGAAGCATTTAAGATATCTAGAACTGACAAAAATTGAGTTTTGGCTGAGAACCAAAGGTCAACTGGTTCAACTCGGCTCATCTGGCTCACTGTGAAACATTTACTTTGTATAATCTGGTACTAGTCTACCAGTCTTACATTGTAACGATGAAATTGACAGATCCATTCTGTCTGTAAAATTCCAACAAAAAATATGACTGTCCACCAGTATTGACATTGTTTTCATCATAACCAGTGTATTTTTTTTTTTTTTTTTTTTTGTTCCATCAGTTTTTCTGATTTTGACACAATCTGTCTGGAATTCCATCGCAAGGCATGTACGTCCAAAGACAGGGTCACTGGCCAAATGTCATTATTAGCGATGCCGATGTTCAAGAATTGCCGCTGCGGAAGAGACGAGGAGGGGTTGCTATGACGATGCCTCTTCACTTCTCCTCCTGATGGCAATATCCTGTAGAACTGGAAGCAGAAGCTGGAATGCATCCTGGATGTACGATGTGCTGTTGGAAGCCTGTAGCCGGCAAGTGATCACACCAGTTTTGTTGTTACTTTGTGGACATGCAAAACACTCTTAATTTCAGTGATCTCTTTGGAGATTAGCATTTAGATCTAGCTAGATTTTTGACTTCGCAGTCTTTGCAACTTACAGTATAATAAGGTCCTTAGCATGATTCAATACAGGGCAAAAGAACAACAACAAACAAACAAACTTGGAATTCAGAAATTACTTTAGCCACTTTCTCTGAAGTTACTAACTTTCTGGTACCAAAACTGTAGTGAGGGATCAATTTAACAAATATAAAAGACTGATCATTTCATAAGCAAAAAGCAAATGTGATGGCTCTGGATGTCTAAAGGTTTCAGAATTAGGTACTTGAATTACTTCTTTTTTTTCAGTATACTGACTGCTTCTCTGGACAAATATACTGACTGCTTTATTACACAAATTCACTATGGTTACTGCTAAAATGTAGTGCATTGATAGGTTAAATTCAGTATAATGATTGCATCAGAGGATGTGGACTGGTCAAGGTATGAGATGAGATGCTGACCTCGAGGTAGATGTTTGTGATGATGGTGTTGACCTCCTCTGGCTGCTGCGACTGGTCCTCCATGGAGCTCAGCATCTCACAGAAGCGGGTCGCAATGGAGCTGACCTCTGCCGACAGAATACTGGCCAATCTGATTGGAGGAGGGAGAAGGAAAGAGGAAATGTTCACGGTATGGTTCCAGCTTGGTATCATTGAGCAAATTGCAAAGATGCTTGTACTCTTGCTAAAGTGAAGCTTGGTATCATAGTTATTTCAATCACAGCTACATGTCAAAGCTTGTTACCATAATTATTTCAATTATCATAGTTATTTCAATCACAGCTGCCAAGGAAGAAATCTTGTCGGTAACTAAACATAGACAGCATCTTCACTAATTTGAAGTAAAAAAAAAATCACTATTTGTCTTGCAGGATATGGAGTAACGTCATGCTTATTGCTCTCTCAAACCATGCCACCATAACTCTGACTACCAAGCTGACCTGGAAAGTGCAGAAGACTGTGAGATCTAACCTTTTCCACTTAAATCATGGACATTAACCTCATACACTACATGACTTTTAATTTGGACTGTGTCAGCTCCTCCCTTCTTTACACCTGGAATTATCTAACCTTGTGACAAAGACTTAGTATGATCTCTCTGGACTATGTTACCAAATAACTTTCCAAATTGTTTTACCAAGAAGAAGATTTGCCATACCATTCCACACAATGCTTAACACTCACAACATGCATGATCACTTTTGTCAATTATCTTAGTAGCAACATTTTTGGTGAACAAATCACAGCTTTAATACCTGTTCTGGTTCAATTGCCAGTCTAAGCACCATTCAAAAAAAAAAAAAAATGAATACAGTTATTCTTATATGAGGCAGGGCAGTAAATTAACAACTTGACAGACTTCATGCTCACTTTGAGAGTGTGGTGGCACGTTCCACTGGTCCCTTAGACTGGTCCTGGCCGAGGAGCATGAGTTCTGCCACTTTGTGGAACTGTTCTATAGTCCTGGCTGTCAGCTCTGCCAGGACCTGCATGGCCTTGGCATGGACATCCTGATAAAGAAATAGAGCAGAGCTCAACATTAGTGGTGGCCCAGTGGCCCGGTGCCACTAAAAATTGGTGTCAGGCCACCAAATTGATCTGTCGGAGGCCCGATCGGGCAACTAAGACTCAATCTGGATTGTTACTTTTGCTTTAATTTCAGGCTACTACATATCTTTTTTGGGGCCACTAAAATTTTACATTTGAAGATTTTAGTGGCCCAAACGGGCTACCAGACAAAAAAGTTAGTGTTGAACCCTGAATAGAGAGTCACCAAATGATGAGTATGAGGAAAAGATAACTGTGAGACTCCTACATTGTATGTTTTCTGTCACTCTCACAACAACGTTTACCAAGATTGGTCACTTTAATCAAACAGAGTTTAGACAACAAATTTACCCACAAACATTGATGCTGATCCAAAATATCACAGACAATTATGAGACAGGACTAGTAGCATCTGCATCTTCTATAAAGGTGAGTTTGAGGGGAAATCCTCCTTCGAAAACAGCAGGACTCAAATGAAATAGGTGGATTCGCTAGAAAACAAACATCAGTCATCTTGAATAAATCTAAAAGTTTGCAGACATCTAAAAGTTTGCAGAATTTTCCATCCAGTTATTTTTCACACTTCTCAACTCAACAAGATACAATTATCTAAATGTCTTGAGGACTGCAGTCAAAGATTTTAAAGAGGAGGAGAAGGAAAAGGAGAAATAGGAAAAATGAGAAATTAATTTTTGAGTAGGATGTATGACAAAAGTTATCGCACCTGAATCTGAGGCTTGGAGTCTTCCCCTCCGTCTCCTCCGGAGGACTCTGGGGCATCTTTCTCAACTTTGTGCGTTGACAACCATTCCTTAGCCTCCTTCTGAACCTGTGTGGAGTGTAATGAACAATACAAGAATATTACATACACCCATGGCATAGAAAAATATTCTCTGCCCTATATACGCACTGGACTTGTACTGTCACTGCCTGGTAATTTGTATATTTTATCTCCTATGGCGACCAGGGATGACATCTCATAGCGCTTTGTATCCAGCGGAAAAGGTGCTCTATAAGTATCAACTATTATTAAATATTCCAGCATACTGCATAACTTGGACTTGAAAGAAAAAAGAAACATTTGTACATTTTGAATGAACAGACTGCTATAACATAATGTGGGTAGCAGCTACATAATATCTTCTCCATTTGGTATACACTCATTGCAGAACAGAGCAAGATTATAAAGATGTTCCCTTTGTATTGCATTCTACGGTTCTGTTCACATACTACTGTACATAGATTGCACTGGTTGGTTTATTGGTCACTTCTCTCTACTTCCAGGGATGCTAACATTGTAAACAGGATTGCAGTACTCTGACGGCTAGAAAGGTGTATTTTTGATGGAAGAACAATATTCTACTTTTCCTGCAAAAAAAAGAAAAAAAAAAGAGCCCGGTAAAAATTCTTTGAAAAAGGTCACAGTTGGTATCTCTGCACAACATTCTTGCCCAGAAACTTCTCAAATCTGAAATTTACAATGCATGATGTGAGGTACAATGTAGTTTCTACAAGGAAAGTTGTCAGGATTGTTGTTAGAAAAAGATGAAAGGGTCTGTCATATTCAAGTTATGAAAAGTGTAGGAAAAATATTTGACAGCATTATACAATAATGCTTACTGTAGTCCCAACCATGCAAACCTGCGTGTGTATGCCTTTCAATTGAAGCACTGCAAAACTTCTGATGGATAAATCTTGTTTTGAGTATTGAGGCAAATGATATGAGTTTTCTATAAGTCCTAAAGTTCATGGTCATCTTTGCTACCTAAGCTTTGGTAAAATGAATGATCAAATACTATCATTCTCTAAAAAACAGCTTTCATTAATCAACATAATCCCGTAAAGGAACAGTATGATTTGATTTTGGCAACTTGCTCCTAGTACTGCGCCTAGTTGTGAATTACAAACAACTATGAGAATGATCCATTACACCAACCAACCTTTGCACTCTCAAACTCACCCGCTGCAATTTGTCAGGAGTGGCAGCAATGCTGAGACTGAAGAGGAGCTCAGTGACAACATTCACAAAGTCTTGGTCATTGGTGGCATCTGCAACAATCCAACAATCGAAATGGATCACTTTCAAAAAACCTTAAGTAGAAAATCTGCGAGTGAAATGAAGTATTACTGCCTAAACGTACTAAAATAAGATCAGACTGATGACAATTTGAGCTCAAAATAGACGATTGAGAGAGAGTCATTTACAATTCAGACACAATGTCATCTGGGTATAAGTATGTGACCTGTCTTTAGTTACTGGTATGTGTCTTGTACCCTTGCTTGAGTAAGTTCCTCATGTTTTTGTGTAAGAAACTTCGTTTTTACTTTTTTTGAACAGAACATCACACATGATGTTGTAAATACCTGGCCCACATAGTTATATCTGAGAACCATATCGTCGCTGGGGTGACAAGACCTTGTATCTGCAATTTTGGTGAAAATGACTTTTTTGGGTTAATGGTCAGATAATCAGTTAAGTGATGTCCTGTCCAAATTCTAGATGTCTTACCCAAAAAAATGAAGCCATCAGGGCATGTTCAAGGAATGTTCATCCAACGATATGTAGCATCATGAATGACTTCAATACTGACATGCCACTGATTACAGCTGTTTGCACCATTTATGTGAAACAACAAAGAATATGGAGCTTCATTGTCATCTTATCAGTTACTTTGGTTCCGCTAACTTGTTTAATAACAACATTCTCTTTTGGCCTTGCTTGGTTTTCCACTACAGCTGTATCAGGTTGCTAAAACAGCAATAACAACACAAAATTTACCCACTGCAGTAAACTGTACAAACATGAAATTAATGGTAAACCTTGGCTTTGCACTTATGTTTTCTTCATGTTTACCTTGTAAATCTTTATTTCCAATTTAAAAGACCAAACTTTAAATGAGGCATCAAACAAAGATAGGGAAAGAACAAAGAATTCACACCTTCCTCAACTGTGTCAACGTCCTCAAGCTGGAATGCATCCCTGACCTCTAGCAGCTCAGTCTTGACTTCATCCAGGGCATCCTCTGTAACCGTGGCAACGGCCGACTGCACCTTGGTCTCGCTCTGGTTGGAGAGCATCTCCAGGGCTTCGAGATGGGCAAGGCCTTTCACAGCAAAGAGAGATCAGTTCAGTTAAGTCTGATTTCATTTCTGCATTTTCCATGAAAATTTCACATTAATTCACAGTACATGCTTTAAACAAAAATCTCAAAAATAAATTCACAGTAAAATGATAACAACAATCTTTGACGTACTCTGAACAATTTCAATGAGATGGGGGGATCAAAGGATATAATTTTTTCTCATGTGAAGATCTTTTCATCTAATAAAGGGTTACAAGCAAAATCTTTTATTCATGAATCCATTATTATAAAAACGGTCATAGGATCATGATATAAGCTTCATAGAATTTGTCATGACTCAAAACCAAAGACACACTGGGGATTTTTTTTGACATGCATATGCCAAACTGCATTTCAATCTTTGTCATACAAAACAAATTCTATAAAATTGAATAGAACTTAATTCAATAGGACTGACCTGAAGTTAAAGCAACAATCCCGAGAAAAAAAGTGCAAAGAGAAGCAATTCTATAACTACCTTGAAATTGGTCAAAGAGGAAACCAAAGTTGAACTTCTGTAAGTCTTCCTCTTCTTGCCTTCGCTTTGCTTCAGCCTCGGCCTCCTCCTTGGCTTGCCGTAAGACCTGACAAGAAGATCAGCAGGTACTGTAGCTTACAATAGCTTACAAAACGGCTGGGGGGGGGGGGGTGTCACCAGGTGCACCCCCTTTAATTTGTTATCTTTTTATTAAATACTAGTAAAAGAAAGTAAAAGGAAAAAATTAAAGGGGGCGCACTCAAGAGTATTTACAATAGTGTAACATGCACGAGGCCCAGCTGAGTACATGTGGCTCAGCTTTGTGAATACCAAGAGTGAGCTGCATCTCCACTTAAGCATCAAAAACTTAAAAGCTGTGCATTATTTGTTCTATAAAATGGTTCTACGGGTCAGCTGCATGTAGAACTTCCTCAAAAGCAAAGATGTCTGAAGAAATGTTCCAAATACACCAAACACAAACTTAGACATTGTTGGACAGTAAATAAGTGACTGAGTGCGTGCTTGTAACCGATTGAGTGTGCACTGCTGAAGTATGCAATTGTGATGTCAGTGAGCATGACTGCGTATAAAATACATGTAGGTCTATGTTCCGTAATAGGAATAATGCTACAATAGCAATTGATAATGATTGCAAAGCGCAATGCTTACTTCTGACAGGTTGACCTTCTCTGACCTTGGGACAATCAAGGCTCGCTTCTTCTCCAGCCGAGGGTCCCCTTCCTGCAGGATGTCCATTGTCTTCCGTCCAATCATCTCCAGTGCATCCAGACCCCCTGTCACCTGTTCGTTGTCATGGCAACATTGTGAGAAAGGATTTTTTTTTTTTTTGGGGTGTGTGTGTGTATGTATATGCGTGTGAACACAGCATGAATTTACTTTTGTGCTTTGATATGAGGGACGTGACATTTCACTAGGAAAATCATGCTTCATGAATCTTTTGTGGCATAAGGAGAAGAAATTGTCGGGAGTATGCATCTTTTCACCAAATCTTTTCACCAAATCTAATCAAAATGCAGAACAAAAGCATAACATTGTACATATGAACACGTTCACATGAATAGAGTATCATATCAATGCACATCTTATGATCAGTTTTAAAATGTGTGAAAATTATATTTACAGAAGTCACTTTTATGGTGATATTTCATACATTATGCTTGAAATTATACCAATTTTTCAACATTACAAAATATCATACAAGGAATGGTATAAGCTTTCTATATCAAATGTTTAACACCAAACACACAAGAAATACAATCTGTGCGAATTTTGAATACTACATGAGTATGGACAGAGGTGGCACATACTGTTTTCTCCATGACGTTGGTGAAGGCTGAAGCGCCAAATGAAAAGAGGCCGCCGATCCCAGCTCCTTCTCTCTGCTCTTCACTGGTCTCTTCCTTACCCCCAGATTCCCCATCCTCTGCTCCATCTGATGTCTTGTCCGCTGCTATGTCAATGGAACAAATAAGAAGGTCTTATATCAAAGGATCCTTGGTAAAAGACAAAAACAAAATCTAAAGAAAATAGGAAAGAAAACAAAAACCTGAAATGGAAACATACAGTGGTTACTTCTGTAATCATGGAGACTCACTGACTTCAGAACAAATTCTATGTTAACCTGTTTAGGACCAGTCCCGGTCCCAAGTATATTCGGGCAGGGGTCTGTGGGAAATGCGTGTTGTAGCAAAATCAATTCGTCCTCAATGGGTTAAGATGTCTCATTCACACAAAGCACCAAGGCGTCTTCTAATGGACCTGCCAGTAGCTAAAGTTCTTCATACTATGTGGATACAGTACACACTGTATTCTCTAATTGCTTGGTTGACATTTCTTGGCAAGCTTTATGGTAATCCATTCATATGTTTCCCAATTCATCAGAGTACCATGCATGTACAATGTGCCTGGAATAAAACTATGGATAAGGTTTGGGATAAGGCTATTCACAAATACCAGCATTGGCAGAGGAATGGATACAGTAATTTGACTTTGGCTCTTTTAAATGTATTGTCATGGCAAAGTCCTGCATGTTTCTACACTTAACAATATATTTTGGGATATCTGTTGGTGAAGTGCTGGCTTTGAATAATTACATTTGACAAAGAAACAACAAAAAAACTAAAAACAACATCTTATGGTGCTACTCATCTCATTTTCTGTATCCAATTACTATTATGCCTACAATGTAAATGCACCTATCTTGTCTCATACATGTATATACCATGGATCATTTACTACAGAGCATCAGCACACATTACAGACAGTTCGTTGCTGGCCAATCACAGCTCTGCATTGCGCATTGGTATCTGTTGCTAGTCTTACCTCCAGACTGAATTGGTTCTTTGGTGTCAGCAGCTTGCTCCTCTTTCTCCTTCTTTGCAATCTCTCTCAGCTCCTCTGGTTTGGGAACACCAAGCGTTGACTCAACATTCTCAAGCACAGATGTCAAACCCTTTCCTGATAGAAGTGAAGTAATATCGACACAAATAAAGACAAATTATTCCATTTTTCCAAAAGCAACAAACACCTGAAAGAAAGATCAAATAAATGACAATAAAATTATGTTAAAGTTTGTGTGTCCCTTTTGCAACCCTGAAAATTAGACTCCTTTCATAAGCTGGTATATTGCAGAGGTACCAGGGTAGATAATTTAGACTTTTCCTCAAAATAACAAAACTGGAAAAAAATTTTTTTAATGGTGGAGGGGAAAACATTACTTAAAATTTCCAGCAAATTCATTCAGACCCCCCAAGAATTTCTACCATTATTCTTGGTACAAAAGGGGAGCATATTCTCAGGTGACATGGGTTGGTTTTTCATTTCTTTTCAAAAATCTTAGAGGTGTATTACCATACGATTTCATGCACGATGTTTGGAGACATTATTCTTCGTAAACTATGCAAAATTTTAATGACATTTGCAAATGATATATATGATCTTCATAAATGATATTAAACAGAGGGAAAGTTCTCACACTCACCAACATTGTCGGAAACTTTGGTGACGGTGGCTGCAGCAGAGGAGAGAATGGAGGAGCCCCATCCACCCCAGCCCCCCCATCCGCCGGACCCCGCCCCTGCTGTGGCATGCTGCGGCGTGCCACCGGACATTGCATCACTCCTGACATCCCCCGCTGCACCTCGGTCCCTGATTTCTTCAGCCACTGGCTCCTCTTGTCTCTTCTGCTTTTCCTCCTCCTCCTCCTTCACTGCTTCATCGGTTTCTGCTTCAGTCTTTGATTCTGCATCTTTTGCCTCTGATGCGTCCGGACTTGGCATCGACGTGGAATGCTCAGATTCTTTCTCGCCTCCTTCATCTTTGACTTCACTTTTAATTTCTGCTTGAGCCTTGCTGTCTTTAATTGATTCTTTTGCCGTCTCATCCTGCCTAGTCCTACCAGCAGCACCACCAGATTTCTGTGTGTCTTGTTCTTTCACGTCATCTGCAGCTGGACCAGCGGACGTTGCTCCCTGGGGGGCATCGCTCTTTTCACTTGATTCTGTAGCTTCTCCTTTCGGCACAGTTTCGTCACCTTCATCTGCACTCTCATATGACACCTCACTGTCAGTGTCTTCCATGATGAAAGTGCTCAGTCTGAAAACAAGTCATTCAAAGAAAACTAAATTACACAACTCTTCAAATGACACTAATTCAAACCATTCAAATGCATCACAGTAAAAAAAAAAAAATTATAAATAAATAAAAAAAAAAAAAAAACCTTCAACTTCAAGGAATGTTACCATACCAAACAGAGCTCTGGCATTGATAAATTTCAAATTCAGTTTTTGACAGATTTTCAAGATGTTTCTTGTTATTTAAAAAAACACAAACCACACAATATAAATGATAAATGATATCTCTTTATCCTATTCCCATTCAATTTAAGTTTGATAGCAGGATAAGTAATAACAGCATTCATGTTCATTGACCAATATCATCAAGGAAATTTTCTTTAAAAAAAGGAATATGATAAAGAAATTTACAAACAAACTGAAGAAATACTTCACAAAGTCTACATGCATAGGTGTGTAACTAAAAGAAGAAAAGCATTTCCACACATTTTCTGTACATATTGATATAATTATTCACAGGCGTCACGTGCATTAAGTTTACATTGTATTCTACACTTGGCACTAATGCAGTTTCATTATGTCACTTTCATCATTTCATACTCCCTAAATATTATCTCATCATTTGGAAAGAGTTCTTTTAGGGACAGCCACCCCAATATCTATACACCTCTACCTAGCCTATCCCAACCTTGCTTACGATACGCACGGATGCATGCACTCACTTTTGGGTGGCTGTCCCAAACACCCAAAAGGAACTCTTGCCATTAAAGACCTAATAAAATGGTTTAGGCATTTTTTTCTCAATGATGTAATAATATTAAATGTTAAATTCTAAGTAATTCTATGGTTGTGCGGGGTTTTTTACTGTTCTGAATTTTGTTCTATATTTGTTAACATATTGGATGCAATTTCCTCGGTTTTGGAAAACTTGCTATACTTTCACCGCATGCGGCGCACTATCACTTCTAAATTGTGATGACGTCTAAGAACGGAGTCGTTCACGACCAGTCTAGCCGTAGCCAGCGAGCTGGCAAGGCTATGCTAGCGCAGCGCAGCGACAGCCAGCCGGCGGCTGCACTGGCTAGCGCTGGCGGGGGAGCGAGCTAGCGAGCGCATAGCAAGTGCTGCGCTGCACTATTGTCATTGGCTAAGCCTTTAGACAAAAGAATATTTAATGAACTGTATCGGATTTAATACTGCCAATAATACAGATTACAACTTTGGTACGCTTGGATATCCATTATTTTCGGCAAACTCGTGAAATAGGCCCCACCACTGCGTGTCTGTACTAGTAACCAGAGTGTTAGTAATACTACGGCGACTCGCCTGTTTCAGCCCCACCGTGTGGCGTTCATCTCGGTAGGTAAGCACGGCGGTGGGGCTGCCTTCCACAGTAAATACTCGTGAATGTGGCGAAAATGACTTCATAATATGGCCCTCGGCTCGACTAATTTAACGGCCAATTTAACCATAAATACAACCCTACCTAACCCTAAACCCTATAGGAGGACCTACCCTTGCTTGCTATAAACGCACGGGTACGGTGCACGCGCACTGCGGTGGGGCCTATTTCACGATAGCCCCACCACCACTGCGTGTCTGTACTAATAAATACTACGGCGACTCGCCTGCTTTATAGGCCTAGACCTACTCGTGAATCCAGCCCCACCGTGGCATTCATCGGTAGATAAGCACGGCGTTTGGGCTTCCTTCCACAGTATGATTTTTAGCATAAAACAAAAACTACTCGACCAAAATTGACGATCATTCTTGGTATCGTTTTTCTTAGAAAATGACGCATCTAAATTACTGAGTGTAAACTACTTGTAGACTGCTACTAGATCTACTACTAGACTACTACTGGTAGTTTAACTTGTAAGCGCCGGCCGACGGGCCAGGCCACGGCCGGGACGCTCCCGCTTGCTTGCTGCGGCCGGAGTAGCCGCTCACTTTGTGAGCGAGCTGGGCCTGTTCTTCTAATCTACTTACTTGACAGTTACAACTTACAATGTCAGTCATGTAAATACAGTATATCCTTTCTAACGTTAAACTATGGGGGCATACCAGACATACCACTCTGTATTTCCCAGGCGATCGTTTCCGTGAGGTCTATTCTCGGGCTTTGTGCCATGTTCATACGCTCTTGCACTGGCAGCAGGGGAGATGCAGCTGGTTCATATCGGTAAGGTGCAGCCCCACGATAACGTTCTGGTTCATCGGCTGCCTCTCCCTCCCCATCTTCCCCTTCAACTTCATGTGCCACCTCTTCCTCTCCGCTATCGTCAGAGCTGCAGTCTTCATCATCATCATCAATGTCGAAGTTTACCCATATAGGGGAAGACATTATGCTCGAGGTACCAGGTATCTGTGCAAGCTAACTTAGTGATAATATACGTGGTAATGCGTACATGTCGACAGTCAGTGTGTCGACCGGGAGCGCACATCCCGCGGGGCCCGGGCCTGGCCGGGCTAGCTATCCTGTACGCGCGTGTACCAAGCTAGTATAAATCTGAGTGCTTGTGCTGAGCGGCGTCTGCTAACTGAGCACAACTCCGTGCTTTATACGTCATCAATCGGTTCAGGGGTGTTGGTCACGTGACTATCTTTTTCGCAAAAGCTGCAACGGGGTCCTCCAAAAATGTGATATTTTGGGGAGTTTCTAGAAGCGATAAAAACCGGAACGACACTGACAACATATTTACATTGATAATCATGACATATATTTTACATTTCTTTTGCATATTAAAACATTTTGCAAGCATTTTATTAGGTCTTTAAGGGAATTTTACACCTAGGTTTAACCCCGGGGCACTCCTTGTACACAGTTATACTGTGGGAACGCTTCGGCGTTAGGGTTGTGTTTCGCAATTACACCTAGCCTTCTAGGTTAAACTTCTATTTTATTTTAATAGGGTTTGTAACTTGTTGTGGCAAAACGCAAATTATAGGATCTATCCGAGTATATGAGAATGCCGATGGAGTAAGAAATTGCAGTGAGCGTCCAGGAACCCGTGCACAACAATCATAACTCGTATGTCGCTTCTGCTGTGTTGCGGTTCTAATGTGACTCATTTGTAATTGTATAGATATGTAGACATGTAAGTTCTAGTAAAAAACCTAGACTAACGTTAGGAGAACGAAATTCATTTCACCTCGACAGCGCGCAATGACGCGAAAGGCAACGAGTGGGACTGGCAGCGGTTAATTCATTTCAACAGTCACGAACACCGATCAAATCTACGAATAATTACAAAAGGAGGAGACTCATGGGTACTCACTCGAGTTTAGAGGACGACAAAATCTTTCACTAGCAGAAATTCAAGTTGATGAACTAAATTTAATTCTTTCTCTAATGCGCTGTCGTATTGCAATTGCAGGAACCCACACCACTGACGTTTGAGTTTTCGTGAGTCGTGTTTACGTACACGTCATTCATTCACAATTGCAGCTGAGGGATGGATCCGGAGCTGGGGAGCGGAGCTGCAGAGCTAGCGAGGTGAAAGTCCCCCCCCCCCCCCCCCCCCCCCCCCGGGGGGGGGGGGGGCAGTCATCGCTCCCTGGGGATCACTTCTATAATGCAAGGCTGTGTGTGACTTCTAACTTTCATAAAAGAATGACAATTTTTGAAGACTTTTTCATACAGGTATGAATTAACAAAATAAAGTATCAAAAAGACAAAGGATTTTTTAAAGAATTTGAAGTGGATTCTGAAAACAACAGGCCTAGATAAAACCAAGGAGCTTCAACCCAAAAGAGAAACCAATGGCATACATTGGTACCATATAATATAAAGTCGATCTTAACTTTCAAATTGAATTCTTTGTGAAACATCCCCAGGAATAGTGGCACAATATGCTACGGGGGGAGGGGGAGGAGGGGTACCAATTGATCCTTGACCAAACGACCAACAGTAAGCCAACTCCCACACACACCCCGGGCCCTGCAAACCCCCCCCCCCCCCCCCCACACACACACACACACTTAAAGATATTCCTTGGCCTCGTCTGAAAAGGAGATTGTTCTTATCTCACAATTCTTAAACCAGTGGCACTTTTACTTTCCAATCTAAGCTATGCCAAGTTCTCCCCCCCCCCCCCCTCCCCCACACTTTTTCTCTCCCGGAAGTGGCACCAGAAAAATGTTAAGTCCTTTTGTTTGTTTTGTTTGGTTTTTGTTTGGTTTTGTTTTTGGATGGTTAGCCGATTAACCTTGAAGTGGCACTAGAGAATTGTAGTAAAGTCCTCTTTTGTGTATTACGTTATAATACAAACTGGGCCCCCTCACTTTTAAAAAAATTACAGCGCCGGCCCTGAAGCTTCCCGATATATATGCAGGACAGTCGCCAATGTTCCCATCTTTTGTTACAAAATTACACACACCGTACAAACACTAACAGATATGTATAGTGATAGATATACCAACATGAGGGGCATAAAAGTACATATAAAACACTCACTCACATACACGCACTCACAAACACAAACACACACACACACAGTCACCTAATAACACAATTTACATACAAGGACATATCTATACCTTTAAAAATTTCTCTTGAGGTGACAGCTTTTTGTAGTGTGGGCTGCAAAGGATTACACAGACATGTTCATTCATTGTTTTACTTATCAATATATTTTTCTTCTTCTTTGTGAAACAAAATATAATGAACAGTTTTCAAAGAAATAGGAATACCCAAACTCATCTTGAACCAAAGTGAAATAGCAAAAGTGAAAGACTAAGACTAAAAGTGTATAAATTGATAAAGAATGAAAGTCCAATTCTAAATACAATACCTATAAACTACTGGAAAGAATGAAATTAATTCGTCTATAAACTTACATAAGACTATCGCCTATGAAATGTCAAAAATTACAATAATCTTTGATGGGAATCAGGCCAACAAAAAAATGCACATTGAAAAGACCCTGTCTGGATATCACATCCCTCTTGCAATATAATGACATATGAGTTGCCAACAGATCTAGCCTTCATGTCACACGGATGCCGGCAGCAACGTCCGATCCTAGAATTCCAGAGCTACAGCAAACCAGCTCTGACACACTGGTGTCTAACTATGGTACATACTTTTTAATTATCTATTTTTACCTTTCTTTTGTAGTGTTTTCACACACGACAAAGTTGAATTAGCAGTGAAATCTTCCTTTATAGCAAACATGCAGTGCTTTGTAGAACGAGTTCTGAATAAGCCCTAAATCACTGCAATATTATCTGTAGCTGAGAAAAGACTTTACATCCCTAGGAAAGACGGACATACCAGTAATGACAGACTCAGTCACATATCTAATACAATTTTCATGTATCCTCAGGAGTCAATACAATGTCACACCATGTCCACGTTGACTTTGATGAACAGAGTGAGATCAGATAGACAGAATGATGATGTTTCTTGAAGTTGGACCTAAAATAATGTTATAAGATTTTTCAGTGCCAAACAATTTCACCAATTCATATCAATTGCAATCACATGTGCCAATTATCCAAGGAGATGGCTGTCAACTCGAAACTCCCTTATTGGTACAATTGTACTTTGGTTCACGCACGAAATAAAAATGTTCCTGCTTATAATTCAACATTTGTAAAACTTCCCCCTATGAGTCCTTACTGCTAGAATACTTCAACTTATACATTAAAAAAAAAAAGGATACAAGGGTAGAACATTTTTCTTTTTATTTCATAGAAAGGAAATTTGGTAATGGTATGTTGTGAAGGTTGATACGAGATTGGACACATGGCATCATAGCATTTATTTTCCTATTTGTTTGCTATTAATTCCATTGTTTCACAGGCGCATGAGAAAGCTTAAAATTCCATTACTTTCTTTCATTATGTGTGTTTCCACAACACTTGGATCATTCTCTGTCTGATTGACTCTATTCATTAAAGCCGACCAAATGGTGTGGAATTACGGCTTAAAAACATGACAGTATCGTGTAAAAAAAAAAAAAAAAAATCCATGACATACTTCATTGAATTATCCAACACACTCATGTAATCAACAGACATAGTATTATTTTACTTCAGAACAGGTTGATACATTTGCATGAAAAACACCCTGCAGTCGTGACTATGAAATGAAATACTACTATTGCTTTGAAATAAGATACATAAATACAAAAAGGTTAAAAAAATATGTACAAAACTAAATTGCTAAACAAAGCTCTTGCACAAATATTGTCATTCATATTAAATGGTTGGCACGTGACTCCAATCCTTCATACAAAACTTAACTCGCAGGCAATCGTTCATCTACAAAACCAAAATAAGACCTAATTGCCAGGATTTAGACAGAACACAGACCGTTCATTAAAAGATTATTGGAACTCAGTAACCAAGAGCATTTTTCAATACTATTCTCTTTGTCAATACGGAGCAAGGTCTATATTGGGCTGATGTCCTTTTTCATCTGACCTTTTCTCATACACAAAATATTGTCTTTTTTGTTGTATTTTCCAAGTACAAATAAAGGTCACTTGCTTTCTTTGGTATATGACTTTTTATAATATTCTCTGTACATTTCATGTGCATAATAAAGATGTTCACTGCACAGCAGTGATCTATTATGTTTTATGAACTCAGATGAAAGTGTTCTTCACTCAGTGCACTCTAAGACTTTAAATCATCCCAAACTAATATCTGTAGCAAAATTATAAAACATGTTCTTACATAAAGGTAATGTATAATATGAGCTGAGCATTGACACTTAATCCTACTCCTATCTTGCCTAACAAAAACTATCATTATTCAAACTCTCTGTCTAATATTCTATTGGCTAGCCCCACAACAGATAGTATGGGGAGAAACAGTTGCTCAACTAAAAAAATATATGCAGCAACTACTTTTGAGCTATTGATAAAGTGAAAGCATCATTTCTTGCTTGACAGATGTGTATTTTATCTTCTTTTTTTTTTTTTTAACTGAGGTCTTCCTCAAAATAATCTGTGATGGACTAAAACTGAGGTTTGGAAGAAGTCCCATCAATTTGAGAAGATGTTACATACATAGAATTATTGCTCAAGTTGTCTCATGACACAATCTGGAAATACATTTCCTTCTTTCTAAACTTGCTCAAAAGTTGTATGAACAGCACAACCTGTACAAATATGGCTATAAAATATGAATCTAAAAATGTTTTGTCTGAACAAAACTCTAAAAAATGCATGCCGCTTAAAAATGGTGGTAAAATTATAAATAGTCCAAAATGTGAAAATTTAACTCTCAAATACATCATGGAGCTCAATAGTTGTAAAATAAATTCCTATAAAAAAATAAATGAGGCTATGTCAATGAAGCCCAAGTAGACTTAGTTACATATGAGTCCTACATTTCAGAATAGTATGAGTATTCCTTATCCTACAATTGAATGGAAGCTCGACTTAATACTTTTTTTTCTCTGGGGTCATACTATATGATGAAATAAAATATTAGTTGATATGCTACTAATAAAAAAAAAAGCAACATAAAACTGTTAATAGATCAAATTTCTTCTTGTTTATCTAGAGGCATAGGGGGAAAAGTTCAATGTCAATGCTTAGAAAGCAGAAGTTGTATCTTTTCGTTGTGTGCCTGGAAGAAGAACACTAACCCATGCAAGGAGTATAATATATGCACCTCGAGTACGTTTGCGGTGTTCTTCTGGGCAACTGAAGATTTAGGGAAAGCAGTTTGATATTCCAAAAACTGCAAGGTGCAACACACACCAAAGCAAGAAGCCTCATGTCAAATCAAGACAACTCTCTTAACTCTCTCAAACTTAAACTTTCTCAAATATTATTTTCTGTTACGAGTGCTTTGTCTTAAAATTATACAGATCATCCCCTCTTTGAGATGGATCTTTCCAGGATCTCTTTCAAAGACAAGAAATTAACAACATTAAAGTCATTCATGTCATTTTTTTTTTCTCGCAAAATTGTATCAGACATATCAAAAATACTCCTATAATCATATCAAATACATCTTTTTCATATTTGTTTGAACTTCTCAAACAACTTTGCTTCACTTTCACAGCAACTCATAGCTGCCCCTTTTTTCTTACACTTCTGGAGGACATGCTCGTACAAAAGGCATTTGTCTTAAAATCATATACCTGGATATAATCCCCTCTTTGGAATAGACCTCTCCAGGACTTCTTCAATGACAAGAATTACACAACCAAAAACTCATTTTTGGGCAAAAGTGCCACAGAGATATCAAAAATACTTTTATATGTAGTCTCACAACAAACATCTTTATCATTTTTTTTCTTTCCTTTAAATCTTTAACATCTGTTTACTCTTACAGCAATTCATACCTTCCCCTTTCTTCAATATTCTTGGAAGAAATTGTGAAACTAAATTTCAGAGACGCTTCTCTGGCATGTTGAATTCTATTCAGAAATTAAATCTACAGAAAACGTAACATTTTCCTCATGAAATTACAGGTAATTCACCCATTTTGATAAACAAGCTGTGATTAATCAAATTCATCTATTCCACTGATGATGAAAATAGGCAAAATCAATACAGAGCAGTTGTTTCCTTTTGACAGTAGCTCTAAAATAGTAAATGTGATGGTCCCATATACTGATATAACTTTGAACGATGTCCACAGAATCCTTTGTGAATCCACATCATGCGACTTTCATCTTACTTCTCAATACACATGCCAACAACATGAGGCCCCATTAGACACACTCTTACTCTCCCTTTAAGGCTGATAAATCAACCCACATTTTTGTAGAGGATGTGCTTATATCACGACACTGTAGCATTCAGCCTTTAAATATGAAAGTACTACCCAAGCATACAGGATATGCTCTAGATTGAATTCAAATGGAAAACACTCAATACTAATGAATTGCATGCAGTAAATCTACCGGTCACATAACCAGGCACAGCTCAGAATGCTTCCAACACAGTGTTGTTCTATCACATTGACCATACAAAGAAAAATAAACACGAGCAAATAACATGTAACTTAAGAAACAGAAATAATGGTAATCATGGATTTTTTTTTGTGTAAGGCACATTTATCCTCTATCTCCCTCAACCACCCCCCCCCCTCAAAAAAAAAAAAAAAAAAAAAATCATCACCACTCACTCCTACTTTTTAGTACCAAAATGTGACTGACCCTTCTACATTACTTAAAGAGCAGTACTTTATCAGAATATAGTCGTTTGGCAAATAGCAAAAACAATAATTTCAGATACTGCAGCTTTTGAAAGAGATCAGAAAGTCAATAGAAAAGAAAAATGCTGCCACCTTGTCTGACATATAGCAACTTTTTTACATCATCTGATCCAATGTTTCACTAAATCAAAGTCTAGTAAATGTCACACAGACCTTGTACATTCTACTCATGCTGACTTTGCACACACACACACACACACACACACACACACACACACAAAAGAAAAACTAAGTGAAGCACAATAAATGACATAAAAAACACCAACAAACATAGTAAAGAGAAGCTTTTTAGCTTTCAAATATCTGAGAAACATTGTCCTTCAGAGTCAACATAAACAGCTGCTATGCATATTTGGCAAAATATTTACCCACATTCAATCATTCCTGTTAACACAAAAAATGCACAGAAATATGTTTTTCTATAAAAGATTATGTATATGGCAACATATTATGATAAACCAAGTTGAAATACACATCTCCAAAGGAGATCAATTCATATGGCTTTACACAAAGAGAGATGCAGGACATTACACACAAACACCACACTCACACTTCACAATACTTCAAAACACACATATATTTCAATCCTAATCTAATTCATACACCATCATTCATCAAGTACTTACACCATTGAATATCTATCCACATGCGATAAAGTACTTGGGCTAGTAAAACAAATGTACAGCGAGTTAATATCTTTTATGCACTTTTGGTTGAGTATCCCACCAACACAACATACTCAATCCATGCAAATGTTTATCATTCTCATAGATACAGACAATTGCAAATGTAAGATATCGCATCACTTTACTTCTACTTCTACCAAGTTCTATGATACACCCATATATTTCGTTATGTCATAAATGTTAGATGTCCCTGTGCATTACACATAAAACAACCGACTTCTTCTGTGACAATAATGTTAATATACCATTAGAATAGAATCTTAATCGTAGTTAACATTGTGTCAAGTACAGTTACAGACACAGATAACAATGAAATAATTGCTACCCCCTTTCCCCCTCCCCCCCCCCCCCCAAAAAAAAAAAAAAAAATAGAAATAAAATCAAGAGAGACTGTTCTACAAATGAAACATTGTTCTGGCATGTAATCCCTGCTAGTACCGGTTTAAATAACATTTTGCTGCAAAGTTGGGTAACTATTTCCAATACTTTGCTAATATTCACCGCAGATATGACACATAGTTTTGAGGGCATTTGATGAGAAAATAGTATTACTGTGGTAATTTGCTTTCGTTTGTTTCTAAATAATCCTCACTCAACAAGAAAATTTCTTCTTCACTAGCTACCTCTCTATAAAAGACAACAAGTTTCACAGAGTTGGTTTACCTTGCAAAACATCTTTCTTGGCAAATACAAAAACAAGCTACAAAAAAAAAAATAAAAATAAAACAAAGAAATAAACACAAGACTTATCAACTCATCTTACAGCCATAGGAAGTTTCTTTTCATCCAATAGGATACATGGCAAGGGTAAAGAAAGTGGCAAGGGTAAATAAAAAAAAAATATTAAAAAAAAGTATTGCAAACAATATTTCTGGCAAACTTATAAGGCGTAACACAAGAGCAAGTTAGGCTTCACATCTGAATTATCCCTAGCACTACAGTAAGTTCACTGAGCGATACTTAGGGGTAACAAAACAAGATAACTGATACTAAGCAAATATTGAACCTCAATTTGATTGTCTCAACACATTAATATATAGTGAGATATATGAAGATTTCAAACTTTTGCTTGTAAACACAGAGATTGAACTTGAATGTACACTCAATCCCTTCTGTTTACATCTTCGCCACTTTTAAGCACATATGAAAGTATTATAAAAGCACCAAGAAAACAAAAACAATACTATACAGCATTATTGAAAAGCTGAAAGCACAGGTGATGTCACAGATTTATCAAAATCAATTTATTTGACACTTCTCATAAGAATCACTGAAAGTAAGGGACAGTTATTGGATGAAGAAAAATTGAGCATATAAACATACAGTGAGGACAATGAATCCACACACAGCTATTTTGCAATCTGTCAACTGAATGAACTAAATCAGAAACATCAACATCTTGCAATTTGCAATCTGTCAACTGAATGAACTAAATCAGAAACATCAACATCTAGCACCAGAAATTAATTTCATTCTCGAGTTAAATCTTCAGTAATATCACACATGTCCAAACCATTAATGCCATAGATTGGGGTTTAACACCATATCTGCTTTAATCTCATGTCCAAGTAAAGGGGATATCACTTTTCACAAACTCTTGATACAAAGCTGTGAACAACAGTGAGGGTTTGGGAGGACAACAATATTCTTAAATCCATTTCTATTCACCAATTAAAATCAAATCACATTGATCACAACTTTATCTATAAAGTGGTACATACGCCGGCTCTGAAAACACAATGGTAGATACATAAGTTGCTGAAAACCATTTGTTATATGAAAATGGTTTGATACCATTTTCTAACCGCAATCATGTTGTAACTACAGAACTCTATTGTCTTTGTATACTAGGGCAATCAACACTCACACACATACAATCTACCAACACTCTTATAAAGGAGTAATATCCTCTGTAGTTGCCATAGATAACATTTATCATTTGCCTTTTTCAGCTGCAATTTGGCATCTTTCAATACCATGAGTAGGTCAAATATGGTGATTAATACAATGTTCATGTGAGCTGGAATCACTAGCAATACACAAATCTTGCTGCTGATTAAGTAGACACATCTATTCAGTAATTCTACCATAACATCAAGAAGTGATCACATGAATTCTTTTTCTACTTACTTTACTTGTCATAAAACCAAAGATTTACACAGGAACATCATTTACTTGCATATGACCACGAAACACGGAACTGGTTCACAATTATGCTACAAGACTAAACATTCTATCCTCCTACACATGACTATGAACACAAGCTCCATGCATACAACACTCTACAAACCATTAGTATACAAGCACTAGACAATAGACCAACTGGCAGCACAAAACACGCAAACTGTTAACCTCTTTGACACATCACAGGACAAACTGCAGAGCAAGTTCAACACACACAGGTACATCGATTAAACGCTACTGCATAGCACCGAAAGAAAAATCTGAAACAACTACAGCAGTCAAAAAAGTTTCAGTAAACCTTCCAGCTACTAACCACTACTGGTGTATGGCACCTGGGTCGGGCTTGAGCTCAATACACCACTGTCTTGGCTGCTACAACTACTGTTGCTGACGATAGAGGTGCTGTGTGTGCCGTACTGCACACCACTTGATGGTGTTGCCACCACGACCCCACTGTTTGATGGTGTCACATATCCTTGTGGCTGATGATGTTGATGCTGCTGTTGCTGACACGCTGCCTGTGACGTCATGTGGGCATGAGAGACTGGAGCACCAGAGTAGGTAGAATGGGGCACACTGCCTTGGACTTTGCCTCCTGGGTACCCCAGTGACCCAGCCAGGTGTTGTTGGTACATGTACATGTTTGGGTTTGGAGCAGGTGACACTATAAATGAAGTTTAAAAAAGAGAAAAGAAGAAGCAAACATTTACAAGTTTACCCCATGCCATTCAAGAAGCATTAAATGACATTCCATATCACATACAACAATATGCCAAAATGAAGGTAATACAAACATCGGGGTCAGATAATTTACATTTAACACATTTGCATAAACCTGAAGAGCAATCGTGATATTACAGAAGAAGTGTATTTGATATCTCACAAAAAACTGTTTCAATATTTATTGTACATCAATAGACACTGTATATAAATTAATCTCCAGATGCATATTTACGTGGGTTGATTCAGCTCTTTTACAAAGGATGACTAAAACCATCATGTAGATGTCCATTAACTGCAAACATATTCCTGAAAGTAAGAATCCTCACCACACCTACTTTTTCCAAAAGTTACCTCTTCATGTTTCAAGCACTTCACTAACTTTACAAGCTTTTTTCATAAACATTCAGTAATCTATCCAAACTTGACCTGCTGGTAGTTATAACGTAAGGAAGCCTACTCAGATGCAGTAATGTGCCTTAGACCAAGAAAAAGGTCATGGTGATACCATAGAGTTTAGGGGGATTAGATGATCTCTATTAATTGACAATTAGTTTCCAGACATAAGTACCAATCACAAAAAAAAAAAAGCACTCCAATGCATTTGTAAATTGGCAAACATAGCACATCAACATTCTGGGTCTCTATACACAGAATCATATGAAACAATGCTAATGTACTTGAAAATGTATCAGTATGATGCTATACAAATGATGCACAGGATAGAGTGTGTTAGTGAAGGTGCGGCGCGCTCGAGAGTATTGACAATGGTGCGACATGCACTCGGCTGCGCCTCGTGCATGTCGCACCATTGTCAATACTCTCGAGCGCGCCGCACCTTCACTAACGCCACGAAATAATCCTGTGCATCATTTGTTTTATAAAATGGGTCGAAAACTAACAGCATTTTTCACGTACCTTTGTGAATCAAGATGTCCGAATATGTTCGTCCCAAACATTTACGCACGTCACACTCGGAAATCCCGCACATAAGTACTGTACGTATAGTACGCCACACATGTTATGCACAAGACGAACTAGAAGTTGTTTACAGGATTGACAGCGCGTATAGTAGCGCGCGACGCACTAACAACTGATTGAGTGCGCACTGCTAGTGTAAGCATTGTGACGTCAGGCCGCATGCATGTTAGTGAGAAATTAATACAAGCACACGCGACTCATTTCAGCGCTTCCAATTGGCTACATTCTTGAACCCATTTTATAATATAAACTACATTATACACGACGGCAAACTTGAATGAACACTGCCAAACAGTTAACCAAATGACATGACATCACACTATACTTTATACTGTATACGCCGCATATTTCGCAAGGTTTTTATTTTCGTGAATTTTGCGAGTCAGGTGCTATTCCTGAAATTAAAGACACGCGAAAATATTAACTGATCCAAATATGAATGTGACATATGCATGCCCATATCTCCGTTCAGTACAGGACTCCATGATCATGAATTTAACCACTCGCGTATTATAGACTCGCTAAATATATGGTGTAAACAGTACTCTGCGTTGCTCTACCAATTTTATTAACGAAGTACTCTGGACTGGTAGAAAAGTTCTTCACCTGGAAAGGAGACAGGATGAGGCATGCCTTGATGGTAAGTCATAGGCACGTATGCATCACCAGCAGGTCCTGCGTGGACTGGCAAGCTGTAGGTGGGGTTTGTAGAGGGTGGCATGCCGGCGGGATTCAGGGAGACAGGCTCTGCAGACATATAGCCAGGTGTGACCGAGTTTCTGCCAGACCCAGAACCTAGGGTTGTGAATGAAATTCAAGTAAATCTTACCAGGCTGTATAACATTAAATCTTGGCACTTCGAAATGAGTTAGTTTGTATATATAACTGTGCAAATCTGCTCTGCTCCAACCTCTGGAGCACACAGAAAAGGGGAGTCCCAGGGGCTTGATGTGCACACAAGTTTCTGGATTAATGTCATCATTGCTGCAGTGATACAACAATCAAGTACCCCTTTATATACCCAGTGAGCAACCATTATTCTTAACCTTTTTCCACACAGTTTATGACATAAATGTACTATTTCTGGACAGAGAGAAGATGCTGTCTGAAATTTACCATGTTTAGCTCTCAAGAACCCTGTCCCGAGACCCACATTGGGACCGCATATACCCTGTGAACATTTCATACCCACTCAATTGAAGGCTGATTCCTACTTAACTGGAATCATGCATTGTTGTGAACAACTTAAATCCTTCATATACATGTATATATTGCAACGAAAATGTCAATTAAATTCAAGCCCTTCACGAACATGACATCCCCGATCCTATCACCGGCCCAATCAGGTCAACACTGTCACTGTCTTGAACAAACTTACATACTTGACTTCTACAAGATAATACAATAAGACTGAACTTTACTTTTGGATCTACAAAAAAAAAAAAAAAATTACACAGTTTGGACTTTTGAGGGCCAGCTCTTCAGCCTCCACTGTGCTACTCATACCATATGAATAATTTGTAGATATCCCTAGTCTTTTAGAATGATTTGGATACAATGTGAAGACAGATTTTCCAGAATATGAACATGTATAGAAGTTTCACAGATGATGGACAACAGGTGAAATTACACTTATAGCTCACAACAGTCCGTGGCTCATGTGAGCTTTAAGTGTCATTGCACGAGAGATGATTGGATTGTACGGATGTTGTGCGTGCATCACTGAGTTTTACTAGATTTCAGAAATTAATAAGATGTAACAAACAAAGCTCATTAGCAGGCACTTCGCTGTAACATTCTGAGATTCCTATCTTGCCATTTTGGAAATTTTGCAGACATCGGGAGAATAAAGGATGTTACTACCCAGGAAAACAATAAAAAACTAATTGCACAAGGTTAAAAAAAAAATAAAGCCTACTTTATGAACTCAATATCATGCATGAAAATGAAACTGACCACTGTAGGTGATCTGTCCATCACTGGGATCACTATCCTCTTGACCGTTGGCTGTTGGACCGGGCAAGGCCACTGCCCCTTCAGGCATCTCATAAGGACTCTTCACCATGGCCTGTGCAGGCATGCCCATGCCATTGTGCTGGGGAATCCCCGGGCTGTAGCCACCAACAAGCCCCGGGTGCTGCTGGGGGTGGTGCTGCTGCTGATGTTGCTGCTGTTGCTGTTGCGGGTGCATTTGTTGGTGCTGTTGCATGGGCCCAGCCGCCGCCGCCTGATAGTGGTAGCAGTGCTGCTGTATGTGCTGCAGCAGGCACAATCTTCGATGATACTGGTAGCAAAGTTGGAGACAACAAAATATGCCATGAGCACGCAATAGCAATATAGTCCTGGTTGGTTGCAAGACAAAATCATATTTCAAATATACATAAAGAAAGCAACTCACACATCAATTTGACAGGAAGTTCTTATTAGACATTTGAGGTACGACAAGGTAAAAGTCACTATGAGATTGAGAAGCCCCACTATCTTTTTATTCAGTTTTCTCTCGGATTTCCTGGAAGAAACATTCATTTTCTTCTACCCCCCCCCCCCCCCCATTATCTTTTTCTGCTTGGTACTAATTTAATTTCATCAAAGGAATAAACTTGCCTTTGCTTTTTTCTCATTTACCTCCTCCTACCACTGACTACAGTATCTCTATAAAGACAATTACCATTCATGGTGTGCCCATAAGCCAGTCAATCAAGATACAAGATATGAGCCTTGCTCCATAAGTGAGCATGTGAGCATGTTTCTTTTTTTTTTCATACAACCTTTTCAAAAATGCAAAATAAAAAGTTTTTTTTTTCTTTTTCTTGTACAACTATATCAGGCATAATGAAATGAAGCTAGTACAATTTCAGTCAATACATAATATGAATCTCTGAATGTAATACACAGTAAACTACACCTCAACAATTTCAAAATCATACTACTAAGTTATGTTTGATTACTGTAAAAGTGGATATTTTCACGTTACTAATTTTTCGCGCTCGGCCCGGTTGGAAGAGTTTCGCTTGTTTTAATTCCGCGGAATCAAGACAGTAAGTACTGGAACATATGGCATGCAAAAATATTTGCGTGCTTTTATTTTTGCACTAGTTTCTGGTTGCATGAAATGCGCGAAAATTCAACATCGCGAAAATTTCCACTTTTACAGTAAACTTAAGATATGTTTGATTGAACAAGTCTATGGTATGCACTTTTAAAGCATATCATAGCCTTGTGTTTCCTATGATTTAAATGTCACTAACACAAAGCTTTTAATGATTATTCTCATGTAATAGCCTCTGTTTTTTTTTTCAACATTAAAGGGATGGTACAGTATTGGTGGAGATGAGGGCTGGGCTCTTCACTTTTTGCAAAATACCAAGAAGCCACTTATGAAATAGTACAAAGTATACCATTCTAAGAAGAATTCAAATTATCAAAAAACAAAGGAAAACAAAGCGATCGGAATAAAGGTGGGTCCCATCTTTTATTAGGATCGTTCTGTTTTGGATATCTCAGCCATTTCAAAACCAATTTTCATCAAATAAACATTGAATTCCTCTTGGAATTACATGCTCTTTCATATTTCATAAGAGATTTCACATTATCTCACCAAAAAAAGTTGGAAACCTGAAGTTAGGTCTCAACCAAAACTACACGATGCCTTCAGTGTGAAATTTTGAAATTAAAATTTCATAAAGTTATCAAAAAAGTGTCATACCTCAAGACCCAGATTGTAGAAGAATCTCAGGGTACAGATATCTGTTCAAGTAACAAATTGAAAACAAACATATATGTCATTGAAACAGGATTGAAATAAACATTGGTGTTATCTTTTGAATTCATGCAAGTGTTAACACCAAATATTCCCATAAAATAATTTAGCCATTGAATACTGTAATAAACAAGTCCAAAAAGTGAAAAATCGGTACATATTTCTTTTCCCCAAGTTTTTAAGAAAAGCTTAATACATCAGTAGGTAACAAAGATTTTTCAAACTGTCTGACTAATCTGATTGAAACTCTGACAGTAAACAATACGAAAAGAACTAATTCCTAGAATGGCTTCTTTTCTGCCGGAACAACTTAGCAGTGCTATCAAATTGAGGACTCTGGTACGCTTAAATATCACACTTATGCAAATTTAGGAATCTATGACTGAGTTATGACATAGTAGAAGAAGCTACAACTTCAAAAGCACTGTAAATATCTCACCCGTCATTGGCAGATCAGCTCCATTTGGGTCCTTAGAGATCAGGGCATGCCAGTTGACTGGCCCAGTCAAATTCCAGTCATTCACTGAACAGAACACAGAACAGAGATGATGTCTTCATCATAGTTCCCTGACACTTTTCTATTTCATTTTTTTTTCCCCCTGAACATCATGTCTATTTTCATCACTGCAATAATTGAACTCTTTAGAAAGTGTTTCATGGTACAGTGAATTGATGATATGAAACAACAGTGATTTAGGAAAAAGACGCACAATTGAACGCAATTAAACTGAAAATAAGCACAGTTAAAGATAATAAAAAGTTTTGGTACCTCAAAAATTTCCTTGTCTTAGTTTGTGTTTCAGGTTTAAGTACCTTTCATATAACTAACACTGTGAGACTTACTCGCCCCAAAGTGCTCTCATGTCTTAGTAATCATGCAATTAACTGCGACCAGCAGCCCCATACGCATAGCGACCAGCAGTCCCATACGCATAGCGTAATCGGGCTTCGCATTGTAGCATTCAGGATCATGACAGATTTAGTATCTCGGGATAAATGTTAACTTAAAATCCCAAAAATTCTTCAATTTGAAGACTTACCAATTAAGGTGAAGTATTGAAAACAGGATTTAGGCAACGTTTGGTTCTGCCTACAGTCCCTTTCTGTTCGAATTGATGACTGAATGTGACTCGGCCGAGAGGACCTTGGGAGAGCTACATACACCATGTACACTGAATACTACAGCCAGTGCATGCGAACACATCACATGCGCACAAATTTCAAATCCCATATCAATGGATAAGATGTTTGTGTGCGCATGCGCTGGCCGTAGTAGTCAGTGTATGCATCGGTCCATGGTGTATGTAGCTCTCCCAAGGTCCTCTCGACCGAGTCACATTCAGTCATCAATTCGAAAAGAAAGGGACTATTGGCAGAACCAAACGTTGTTCGAAGCCTGTTTTCAATACTTCAACTTAATTGGTAAGTCTTCAAATCGAAGAAATTTTGGGATTTTAAATTGACATTTACCCGCGATACTAATTCTGTCATGATCCTGAATGTTACAATGCGAAGCCCCATTACGCTATGCGTATGGGGCTGCTGGTCGCAGTTAGCTATGCGTACAATGGGCTGCACGCTGCTGGTCGCAGTCAGTGGTTTCGTACAATATTTATCGACGCTGTACGGCGACGGCTCTGGTACGAAACCATTGTTGCATGATTACTAAGACATGAGAGCACTTTGGGGCGAGTAATTCTCACAGACAACGTACTTTCACGTGAAACACAAACCAAGACAAGGAAATTCAGGGAAACTTTTGAGGTACCAAAACTTTTTATTATCTTTAAGTATTTGCAGATAAGACAGATTTAATGGTGAAAAGAGTACAGTGCCTTTTTGCATTATTATACTGACACCATCACTGACAGAGATATCAAAATGTTCAATTCTATCAAAATAAACTGACATGAACTCGATTAGTCATTACAACAGAATGCATACTCTTGGCGCGCACACACACACACACACACACACACACACACACAAAGCTGGAACATCTTTGTCTAAACTGACGCTTTCTTAAGGCAGCAACATCACTACAATGTAGGTACAAAGGCAAACTGCCGATTGTCACAGAGCAAACATATCATACGCTTACTGGGAATGAAGAAGTGGTAGAAAGGAAGGCCCATGGTGGCGAATGGTGGGACATAGCCAGCCGGAGCGATGTTTGGAGGCGAGCTTGCCTGAGGGTCCATACCAGGACTAACACTCAGGCTGGATGGAGTTGCACTCTTTGGCATGGACAACGGTGATGGTTGCATCATACCATCATCAGACTATTAAAGGGAAAGGCAATGATGTATGAGTGGAATACAAATGCAGCAGAACATATCCCTTGTCTTGCGATAATTAAATCGACACATTAAATTGCTCTGCAGAGATAGAAATGTTAGTGCTCAATATATATATATATCAAGACATGAAAATTCGTTTGATGCTGATTTTTTTTTTTTTTCTGCATATTGAATTTGTACTGGTAAAAAGTGAGAAGTTCAGATCTCTACAGACAAAAAATTGACCATAACAGCTACACTATTATTAAAATGGTCATAGAAACAAAAAAAAAAAAGAAAAAAGGAAGAAGTATTTGAATACATTCTTGTTTTTTATGTATTTTATGTATTTTCAGGATTTTGTTGTTGTTGTTGCTGTTTGCTTTTTCATTATAAGATTGCAAATGTCCTTCTTTCAGTTTTGTTATTATTAATGCGAACATGTATTTCCTTTTAGTTTTGTATCATCAAACACCAGCACATCTTTACAGGAGCATATCATGCAGATGACAGCGATATTCCTGATTAATGTAAATGAACACTTTTAAAAGTTCTGGAATGGATGCTGTCTGCACATTGTGCAACAAATCATTTTTTTTTTTCTACATACTCTCTTCAATATAATACAGAAAAGATGAATAAACCGTACCCTTATAAGCAGAAAACACGGCCAATGGCTGATAAAACAATGGGTATATACAATGAAATATTTTATTCTTGCCACTGTCATATTACTTGAGTGTCATAACTTGGAAGCTCTATGCACTGTGCATCCCAATCAATTTTGTAATTCATGCTCTCATGCCTAACCTTGTAATTCCATTTCATAATAACTATTGATGAAATCTGATATGTTTGTGGTTATCATTTTGATTTGTGGAATTGTTGCTGTTTTCATGCCTTCACAGTAAACTTAATACATGTTGGTGGTATATTGATTTAGTTATTTTAGGTTTTATCAAAGTCTGTGTGAAGAAGAAAAAATACTTAGCCAGTGGCTATACCATTGTGCTATTAGTTGCAGTTACTTCCAGATGATTTGGTTCCGCATCACACTCAGTGGTCACTGCAGTGACGGGCTGTTCTTCAATTGGTTGTTTTGAGTCGTTCGAAGAGGTCTTTGCATGAGAAGCACATATAAAAATTCACTGCATTTCCAATGTATCCTCCTGTGTGTACAAGGTGTCTCTACTCTACTTCATGCAAATTATCAGCTTTGGAAACTATAAGGGGTGAAATGTATTTATATTTTTTAATGTAAGAAGTTACTTTATTCTTAAAGAGCATTTGATTATGTGTGGCCTTTACATAGATTTGAATTCTGCAAAGTTTACACTTGCTATTGATCCACTAATACATGTTGAGTCGCATGCAAAATTGATTCAGTTTTTTATTTCAAAGTCATGCAATTTTATGTAAAAGATACTCTGCCTGTGGTTACATCATTTTGGTATAATTACAGCTAGATGGCTTGGTTCTGCGCCACACTGGTCATTGCAGTGACAGGCTGTTTTTCAATGGATTCTCTCTTAAATGAGTCAAATAAGTATTAAAAAAAATCACTGTATTTTGAAAAGATCATCCTAAATGCAGTAAATGTCTCGTTATATGTTGTACACATTGATTAGCATCTGTAACTGTATCATAAATATTTATTTATGTGTGTGCATGCAGTTACCCTATTTTAAGACAAAATTTGGAACATCAATGATTTAACGCAGATTTGAATTAGGCATAGTTTACTAGTTACCTACTGACGCAAGGTTGGCAGTCTATTGAATTATGAGTTTTTAATATTACTGTCATGCTCATGCAGTTTTATGTTAGAAATATTTAGCCAGAGGCTTTAGCATTCTGCTATCTGTTGTATTTACTTCTAGATGGTTTGGTTCCACACCACACTCAGTGGTCATTGCAGCAGTGGGCCGTTCGTCAGTGGGCTGTTTTGGGTCATTGGTAGAAGTCTTTGTGTAAGAAGTATTTAAAAACAGGATTATGCATTGGTACTCATTAAGGCAGGACATGTCTCTCAATCATTTCATGAAAGCAAATTTACTATCTTTTTATCATGATGTGATATGAAATCATTTTGCAATAAGTGTTCATTCTGCGAGTGTACGGCCACGTTAACATTGGCTACCAGCACAGTTACAGGTCATGGGAAGTGTTATGAATCCCAATCACTTTCAAACTACATGCACGTTGTTTACAAAATAATGTGGCTTGTTACTTCAGTAGATATTATGTACACACTTTACCATGTGTCATGTGATGACATTTCAGCATTTCCAATATTAATATGTTTTTATGAAGTTATTATCAGGGTGTCATGCACACAATCACAAAAAACAAAACAAAACCATGCATTAGAGGCTGAAGCTCTCTAAGCAAACTAAAACTGAAGACAGAAATTCACATTTAACGACAATACACAATAATTCTCCTTTTCCAGATTGACTGTATAAACCGAATGTTTTTTTAAATCTATACAATATGACAAAGAACACATACTGCAGGTGTGCTAAATGTCTGCTTACCATTTGAGGCATGGGACTGTATTGCCTGTCAATACAAGGACTTTCATCTCCAACTTGTTCTGTGGAATGGGAGATGAAAACTGGGTTATATTTACAAAGCATTCTAGGCTACTGACACGAGGCAAGAGTTTATCACAAATTTGATGACTCAAAACACATCCAGCATTTTCAAATGCATTAGTCACTTTAATATGCCTCAATCATCAAATTTTCTTTTTATTCATAACAATGGCAATATACGATGAAAATTGTGATGATAATGGAGAAAATTACACTGCAAGTAATTAGTGATCATCATAGCCACCTTTACTATCACTCCTCTTACATTTCTTCTAATTCTTATTATTCTTCTATTTCTTATTTCTCTCATTACTATCATCACTATCATAATTGTCTCTATATTGACCACTATCATTTCATTGTGACTTTGCCTCTTTTATACAGTGTTAGTTAGATTCAATGCAGTAACTTCAGAATCTTGAGTTATGTAACAAGAGTACATGTAGTTCTCCATTCACATCTAATTCATAATAGTTTGACGTCTGTCACATAAAATACACATGCATGAGATACAACACCTCAAAACTGAAACATTAGGCAGACATGGCCCCAAGGCATTAATCAGACTGTACAATATGTTCATTTTGAGGGGAAAGGTGTAATTTTTTTAACGAAAATAACCAAAATACTTATAAAATCCGCCTGCTTACCTTGATTTATCATCATGTCTGAGAACTGACCAGACAGCACACTCTCCATTTGATCCGATCCCCTCTCTAGGAACCAAGAAGTATTCAGCATAAATTAATTTTTAAATGAACTAACATACATGCATGTCAAATAAAAAGGGAAGCACTGAGAAACGACCACTGATAACTACTCAGTCAGCATATTTAAGACAAGAAAATGACAGTTGAATGTAATTTTACTGCATTTTTCATCAGCCACTACCATCAAATAATATCAAGAACCATGGAGCATATCTACACATAGTGCCCAATATTTAACACACATTTATATGACAAAGAATCACACTGGCATTCAGCTTTAATAGCTGTGGCGTTAACCACAGATTTTTGTTCTTTTCCTGTCTTTTTCATTTCAGAGGGTCCTCTTGTAGAGGGATCAAATGATAAACTCACTTTAAAGGTTTATCAGTATCACACTTTACAAAATTTAGATGTAAGGTTTGACAGGTCGTTTAGCACAATTTTCACTTGCATCGCTTGTTAATCTAAAATCACAGGTGGATCTACTAGATTTCTAATACTGTCCGGGGCAAACATTAAGCATGAGCAAGAACGTTGCTGCTTTCCTTCTTCTTTGATAACTTTATATTTTAAATACATGTCACAGCGAAAAAAGCATGTAACAGGCATACATATAATACACCATTTACGATTAACAATATAAACTCACACACAATCTGCGAGAGAAAAGATAAGAGGCAACAGGCAATTTAAGTTTACAATGCCGGACATGTTGTTTCATCTCTCACGTTCCCTCCTCATCAGTACATTTTTAAGCAATTAAATACTGCCCATGATACAGATATGTATTAACACTTAGGGGTTTGCATACATACTGTCTGACAGATGAGGTGATGATGTGTCCACTCGTTGCTGCGGTGATATGCTCCTTCTTCCATCCTTCCTGAGTTTGTTCCAGAACTGGGGCTGCTGAGTCCCTGGTGTACCCTGGGGCACACAATTTATCTTCAAAAGTGACAGAAACACAATTATGGCTTGGAAACCCCCAACAGTTAAGCACATACTTCAAATCACATCACATGGAATATTTTGCTGTCAGGTAATGCACAAGTACAAAATGAGGCATACATCTTTCAATGCAGACAATAATCTCTTCTCAGTTCATTTCAGTTTTAAAAAATAACGGTTAAACACATTATCAGCAAATTGGGAAACAGATATTTTTTTCCATGACAGAAAAGGTTACCCATTATTAAAATCAAATATGAACTCACACACAAATACATAGATGTTTCTAAACCAGCTACACGTGACACATTCTACATATATAAATTTAGAATAGAAACTCAAAGTGATTGACTTTAAAAAATGGGAATATTATTGGCCAACATTTGTTAAAACATCATGAATCATCTTCCATTGTTCTCATTGAAACACAATAGTAAACACCATTGACTGTCTGGAGAAAGGAACAATGAGTATTAAACTCCTCTCAGTAATAAAAATGTCTGTATAGAGAGAGGAGTCTCAAAATTGTAGGTTTTGCCCTGTTCTAATGGGGCCTCAAACAATGCAGAACAGCATAAGCCAGTCCGTACTTTAGCTAATGAGTGCACTTAATTCATAACCTTCCTGCTTTCTTCTTTAATTCAGGCATTCATCGTTATCAAGTGACATAATGATTAAAGGGGATGGCTAGTAACTGATCAGTGGGAATCAGTGGGAATGCTGAGGGATGATTGTTCCAATCCTTGTGGGATTCATTAAAGAGTACATTATATATCTACTGTTGTGTGAAAATTATTTGCTTCAGAACGGTCTCATATTCGAGTAATGTGCAGATCAATGCCCCGTCACTGACCAGGCACGCTAACCTGGAAACATTAAACTGCACATTACTATTCATAACATCAAAGCCTCTTAACTAAGTGAATTAAAAAAAGACAACAAACAAACATGCCTTTTATCATCAAATGAGTTTTTTCCGCTCATGGGCAATGCGGAATTATAAACTGGCTTATTGACATAGCATCTTCACTCACAGGAGAAAGTGAATGGAACGGTTGATCCCGTAGCTCATAGAGGGCAAAGGTATCTTCAAAGGTCTTTCTGTCATCCAGGTCATCACTTGGGTGCTCACCCTCATAGCAGCCTCCAGGTCCTGGCTGGTTGTACATTCGCCCAGTCCTCCCTCCTCTGCTTGTGAAGTATTATAAGCAATTAAAAATATACAGGCAAAGTGTACAAGACTCAATGGCCTTTTTCTCTCCCATGAGAAAAGTAATCAGGAGTTTTCAAAGCTTTTAATGACTGCACAATTTGCTCATGATCACTTGCTGTAACCATTTTGAGAGACAAAAAAAAATAATAATAATCAGAAAAACAATGACAGATCTCAGACATCAATGGAGTTTTTCATCTTACCTTCCTGTACTGAACATTGTCATATGTAAATCAGTCTTGGCACGTTTTTCAATGAACAAGTTTAATCATAAAAACAATGGTCCCCAACAGTTTCAGCATGCAATTACTGCTCTCATATGCTTTGGAACACTACTCTCCAATGAATAAAAAAGGAAAATTGCACAACTATTAATAAACAGATACTATTGTTAACTCTCTTCTTAAATCTGGGAACGGCAAGGCATTTGTCATACACAGCTGTCATGTGCCAAGACACTGGTATCACATTTGTCATCTTAAAGTGTTAGCAATATTGCAACTTCGGCAGCCAAATCCCAAAATGATGAGAAGGGATCACCTGAATGGATGCCCCTGCATCACTTGGTTGCTAGGGTAATTGGGCAGTCTCCCTCGTCCCATGTGCTCAGCGTGTCCCTCCATAACTCTGTACATAATACAAGATTTGTAGTGCTAGTTGAGGACTTTCCTCACCACAACTATACACTCTTTAACCCCTACTTTTCTTATACTCTTGGAAACATAGTTACTGTATATGACATGTATTCAGCACGTCTAATTTTTTGCAAATCAGGACTTCTCGACAATTTCGCAAACAGTTAAATTTTTTATCATGGAATACAACAATGAACAGAGAAATACATGCATGCAGGATGCATTCATGTCAAGATCTAAGCAAATATTTTTTAACTTAATTACCGAATTGCCAAGAGCACCTGACTTGCGAAATTCTTTAAAATAAACCCCCTCAAAATATATGCAATATACAGTACTATACTGGCATTTACCTTAAACACAAAACAATTAAATTATGTCATTCCCTCTACATCGCTCTCAAATAGTGCAAAGCACAGGTGGAGCTGGTTAGAGGGAGCTAAGCCTTCTAAGCTAGTGATATAGAGCTATCACCACCAGTTACATGTGTCTGTAAATCATACTGACATACAAGGATGGAACTCATTAGCAGCTTGCACATCTCTACAGTTGATCATTATTTTCAAGAAAAAAAATATCACTGAAAGTGATTAATACCCCCGCCCCGTGACGACAGCCTTACCCAAGGAATGATCTTTCCTTGATCTTCTGCCATTTAAATGCCCTTACCATGGCAACGCAGCTTCCGACACGTCCGGAAAATATGTCTTGCACATCTTCCCACCAAGACTATTGTGTGTGCCACATTTCATAAGCTTTTGTCAAAAACTGAGGAAGTAGTTTAATCCACAAGATCTTTCCTTGATTTTCCGCCATTAATATGCCGTTACCATGGCAACGCAGCTTCTGACACGTCCAAAAAATATGTCTTGCACATCTTCCCACCAAGATCAATGTGTGTGCCACATTTCATGAGCTTCAGTCGAATACAGAGGAATTAGTTCAATCCGCAAGATCTTTCCTTGATCTTCTGCCATTTATATGCCATTACCATGGCAACGCAGCTTCTGACACGTCCGAAAAATATGTCTTCCACATCTTCCCACCAAGATCAAGGTGTGTGCCACATTTCATAAGCTTTGGTCAAAAAACTGAGGAAGTAGTTAAATCCGCAAGATCTTTCCTTGATCTTCTGCCAGTAATATGCCGTTACCATGGCAACGTACTTTCGGGTACTGTCAAAAAATGTGTCTTGCACATCTACAACCAAAGGCACACATCTGTACCAAGTTTCATGGAAATTGGGCAAAAACTGAGGAAGCAGTTTGCAACACAAAATTTTCTATCATTTTGGCTCATAATATGTGAGCTGTTACCATGGCAACATACTTTTTGTCACTGTCAAGAAATGTGTCATGCTGACCTATATCCTAAGACAAACATTCAATATGAATTCCATGAGAATTGGAAGAACACTGATGAAGCAGTTTTGCCATGAAGCATTTTGCCCTATATTTTACCAATAACATGCCGTTACCATGGCAACGCACTTTTTGCCACTGCGGAAATATGTGTCTTGCACATTAACATATTCAGATGAACATCTGTACCTAATTTCATAAAAATTGATCAAAAACTGTGGGAGGAGTTCGCGACGCAAGATTTGTACCCATTTTTGCCCATAATATGCCGTTACCATGGCAACGTACTTTTGGGTACTGTCAAAAAATACGTCTTGCACATCTACAACCCAAGGCACACATCTGTGCCAAGTTTTATGGGAATCGGTTGAAAACTGAGGAAGTAGTTCGCGACGCAAGATTTGCAACGGACCGACCGCCCGACCGCCCGCCCGACCGCCCGACCGCCCGACCGTCCACTGATTCCTATATACCCCCTTCAAACTTCGTTTGGCGGGGGTATAAAAAAAGGCAAGGTATTACAAATTGCCTTCATTCAAGTTTGTTATTTCTGGATTTCCATGTCATTACCATGCTGGAAAGTGGTTAATTTAAAGTACTAGCATACACTGTATATGCTGCAATGTGGCAGACTGTAGTGAATTTCTCTGGTAACTATTGTTAGCTTACTGTTGTTTTGCTTTCATTCATGGTTTACTTGCGTGCACATTTACTTTCAAAAAGCATGGCAACTAAAATGTTGAGGAGGCTGTTGTATTACCGGAACGGTGAAGGGCCTCTGAAAGCTTTGTCCGGCTGACTGTGGATGTGCTGGTCAGACATCACATCTCCACCAGGGGGATAGGATTGGCTCACCATCATCATCCCCTGGCCTCGCCCCCACTTGGCAGGTGGTCTGCCTCTATTCCTGAAGTCTCAAATACCAATGATAAATAAAAGATATTTGTACAGACTACAATATAGTCAACAGGGAAGCCTGTTATTGAAGGACTTGTAGAATCATTATGTCTCTGTGGTAATTGACCTTTGCCATGATCATCAAGGGCAATTTACAAATTTTATATGATATTAATGCAGAGTATATACTGGCATTTCAAAGACTGACATTATATGCCTTCTGCATGAATATGCATTAGATTTAGAAAAGAATATTAAAAGAACATGAAGCAATTGCACAGGCCAAAAGCTAGTATTTTACAGGACTCAGAGTGCTATGGGAATAATAACCTATTAAAAGTAAGTTGACACATCGGAAACTAAATCATATTTTGAAAAGGACCATCTCTCACTAAGGACTAAAAGATTTTTCTGACATTCATGAAAATATGAAACCAACTTCTTGAGAACCAGATTAAACAGAATTTGACCTTGATCTCAATAATTATTCTTTTCAAATGCTGATCAGTAAATTGCTTTGTGATGCTTTTACAGTGGAGTTGTAGCTGAAGAAAACCTGATCTACATTTTTATCATATCATAATCTCAACAAGCCGATCTAGGATCTAGACAAATGAACAGGTAGGTGGACAATGGACTTCCGTGCTGCTTTCGAAGCATTTGGCTTGGATAGGTGTCAAGCTGGTCACACTGCATTACATAAATACAAAGAAATATCTAATAATGCACCACTTTTTATGCTTACCAACACCATTTGCTCCTCCATTGGCACATTTCTGGTGGTAGGCCATGTTTTTGTAGCCTCGACCCCCAACAACAGTCCATGGTCGGGGAGGGTTCAAGGGGTGGGGCTTCACATTCTTCAGTGGCACTTCATGCCTGCAGAGTGGTAGAGGAGGATAATGTGAAGTTGTTTCAAAGAGGCACAGGAAGAAGGAAAGAGAGAGAGATAGATAGATAAGCAGACAGGTAAAAACAAGAAAATAATCCTCATTTCAAAACACTGTTTAGTGGATGAAACACAGCTGTGTAACCTTTTAATGAGCTGTAAATGTGGCAGGCTTCCTTGGGTAGTAGATTCCACTCCTGGCAGGTGGTAGCAGGAAGAATTTAAGTTGTCATTTAGTTTTTATCCCTTCTCTGGTAATCATGCACATCTGCCTGGTTGGTTCTTGTCAAATTGTAAGCCACGATGTAACTGCTGAGCCATGAACGATGGCCCCACTCAGAAAAAACAAGCACCACTTAATCTGTAACCAATTCCCATGAGGAGCATCTCATAAGAGCAGGTGGCTAACCTTACCTGATTTCATCAGCTGCTGCCACACATCCTGCAATAATCATTACCTGTAAAGCAAAGAGGCTTTCATCACTACCTCCCATACCCGACTACTGTAAAAGTGGAAATTTTGGGGCATTTTGTGCAACCAGAAACTAGTGCGAAAAAAAAAAGCACAGAAATATTTTTGCTTACCATGTGTTCCAGTACTTGATGTCTTGATTCCGCGGAATTAAAAACACGCGAAACTCTTCTAACCCCGCCAAGCATGAAAAATTAATTTAAAAATATCCACTTTTAAAGTATCATATCCGCCATTGGAGAACCCTGACCAAACACAACACACACAGTTACCCAGTCCCCCATAGAAACAGATCCTACTACTCCATCAGCAATGCAAAACTTAAAAGCTTTGTATAACCAGTATTCCTTAATTGTAGGAGTATTATTAGTCCATTAATTAAGTCATGCAAGTATCTTAATGCAACATTTCTAGGGTATACGATGATTTGCATGTCAAGGATAAACACAAATAAACACACAATAATGCTGTAATGATCCCTATCAATCTTTATTTCCCTTTTTTTTTTTTGAGGGGGGAGGGGGAATTGCTTTCCTTGGATTTTACCCACTGTCACAAAATGAACATGGTCACTATCAGCTGCAGGCAGTATCATTGGGCTGAACAATAAAAAAACAAAGAAATAAACAAACAAGTATGTCACGATACCCACTTTTCTCCTAGGTCCTCTATGAAGACTGTAAAGGGTCCTTGGTCTGGCTTCACTTCCTGGATGTGAGCATTGTACCACTTTCTATGGTCATCTAGACACACCTGAAAATAAAGTTTGCACAGAAGCCCTAAATTCATCAGCACTGATTGATGTGGGGTCACCATACCTGTAAATGGCACCTCAACAGCATAAATTTTCCAAAATTCGCTGAACTGATACATTCCTATTCACTAATTTCATATTCACTCAAGTTTTCTTTTCAAATGCCTGCTTTTTATTTCGAGGGATTTTCTATTTGTATTGCTGCACAAACCAAAATGAAAAGAATAACAAAGTCATGTAAGATATTACAGGAATGACTTCATAACTACTGTTACATTGCCATTATGCTTGGGCAATGTTTGTTCAATTATATAATGACCATGTTGCTCTCAAGGACATTTTCACAGTTTTGCAAATATGAGCTACTACACAGGAAATGAAACTAATCATTAATTGAAAGATAGCCCTACTGATAAAAGTAATCCAAGGTTCCTCATTACAAAATGAAATAGCATCTCTCATATTGCTGGTATAGCCAGTCAACAGAGTACGGAAGCGATGATGTCACAGTCTTTTGCTACAGCTTGGGTTGGAACCAAGTGCGAGCATGGTTAGCAACAATAGTGTTCACAAACTGGGCCAGGTAAGGTTGTTTGGAACCAGTTTCCATGGCAATGAATGGCCATGACATCACACTTTGGTACTATACATCAGCAAAGAAACCTGAAATGTCGTCGATGCAAGCACAAGAAGGACGACATTACAAGTACACTATCAGTGTATATTTCTCCTGATGAAAAAAACAAACAAACTATGAGCAATGCACTACAATATTGTCTTAATGCAAAAACCAGCATTCATGCGTCTGATTATGTTCTAAAATCTCACCTGCACTTTGTCTCCAGGGCAGAACTGTAGACCTGAGGCCATGATGTAGTCTTGATGTAGCTGTTCTGTATTTGGAGTACGCAAATCAAACTGCATTATTCTCTCCATTATCCTTTATCATAAACTCAACTCAATTTCTGTGATAACTAGTCACAATAAATGAATTTCAGCTGATCTGAATGTTAATGGGCGACCTTATGATTATTTCAAACACACGATAACTAAAGTTCCCTCTCCGACAGCAAAATATAATTGCATCTCAGCTATAGATCGATTTTGACCCTGGATCACACATTCACATTTGCATTTACACTCATAACAGGAATGAGACAGAAATTACTGAAATTTAAAAAAAAAAACACACACACACACACTTTTGGTTCAAAATGTAATTTCAACAATCTAAATTCTTTTGAGATCCCTGTTAGTTTTTGGTATCTAAAAACAACAAAGCCACAGCAAATAAAGAAAGATTACAATCATAGCATAAGAAGCTCTATCATCACAATCACATGAAAATGTTGCACTGTATAGCGTCTTATGCAACACAAAGCTGTCACTATAAAAACTTCTGCGGGAAAGAAAACATATTTTGCTCTTTATGCTCCTATCATCACAACAATTTTCACTCGAACTCATAATGCTCAGTCCTATGCATTTCAGCAAAATACAAACATATTGAAACAACCAATCGGCTATCATACGTTTATTAGCCTCATTCCAGCAGTCGTATTCCACATTGCGGTAGAGGTCTGGGTCCAGTGCTTTGGCCACCTTGTAGGGCAGTGGGGGCCGTCGTTTCTCTATCCTCGGTTTTCCAAACCGGTCTCTCTCATCGTCCTGAAAATGGATTTGACACAACAAATATGAACAGCCAATGACCACTTGCAAGAGACAAGTAGCCATAAAGGGATTTATCCCCCTCGAATATTACATTTGATAGCATGTTTGACAGATTCTGTGTCTGCATCATAAAAAAAATAAAAGAATTGCTTGCACCAAAGTGTGCACCATGTCATTGAATTTCAACTAAAAAAAATGCAAATTTTTGCGGGATGACCCCCATCCCCCTGCTAAATCCCCTGCTTGCTTTTCCCTGAAATATTGAACATCTTCTTGCCTCCCCCCCCCCCCCCCCTTTCCCCCCCAGGTTACAGTATATCAATGTTACCGTTGGTGTTTCTGTCTCCCCCACTCCCCTCCCCACCCCTTTACATAAAATTGCCACCACTGGGTGTACCCATATACACTGTACATATAATTATATGCATAAATCTATGAAGGTATATTGGTATATTCTCACCCCTTGTCTTCGTGGCGAGTGCTGATCTCTATCTAGCCCATCGGTGTTATTGTTTCTCTCCCTAAACCCATATGGCCTGGGTGTCTTCTTACTGGGAGAGCTTCGCAGGATCTCTACGGCTTCGTCGGCTTCTTTGGCAATGTTGAATACTCTCTTGTAGAGAATCTCGTACACGATAGCTGCAATTATTGAGAGTACATACAGTATTCAGTGAAAGAGCCACGCAATATTACATCCCCATTACATTTTATCCTAAGAAAAATGATCCACAGGCCACAGTTTAACACGAATAACATGAATGATAACCAGCGAACTTCAGGAGTCAAGGTCATGAGCTACATTTATCCAATACGAAGCAAACAATAAAAATTCCTTTTTATTTTTTAAATGCACTCACATACACAAACTTATAGTTACGCCATAGTTACAGAGCAAAATTTCTGCTTCGTCATACAACAAATCCAGTCCCTCCTACATGCAGAATAACAATTTGATTGTAAATGATTGACAAACTTTCTTTCATCAATGTAAACAAATGATTGTTCAGTGTTTGAGTAATAGCCATGATAAAAAAAATCATGAGCACATACACCTATCAACGTAATCAAACACTGATTATTCAGTACCAGAGCAAAACCCATGATAAATAATTGTGGGTATGTATACTCAGCATGTACACCTATGCCAATGACTTCTAATCACAGCTTTTACTCAGACACTGAATAATTGATGTTCATTTCCGTTGTTGAAGGGCAATTTGTCAACAGTTGCAATAGACACATCTTGATGCAGGAATCATTAATTTGCAGCAGTAGCTGAAGTCAATCTGTAATGTTTGTTTCATCAGATATTTGGCTGATATGAACACACACAGGGGTCATTCAAAATGCAAAGCTATGATATCTTCATGAACATTAGCTTTCCACCCCCCCCCCCCCCCTTATTACAGGATTTGGGATGAATGTCTTGAAAGAGGAGCATTTTATTTTCCCATGTAACAACCCCATACATTCTCATGCTTTAAAGGTAGGGAATCCCATTTGCATGCCTTAAATGAAGAGTTGTGTAAACACAGTGGTATGTTGAAGAGAGTATCCTTTTAGAAACTCCCATAAAGTATTGAAAGTGGAAGGTAACATTCAGTACATTTTTATTGACCTTTAGATTTTTAATTGAATTTTTTTCGGGGCTCACCGTAAATTCCAACATTACTAGGCTACCTTTGCAGACCCATGCACTGCATGTGTGTCCATCATGTATATTTTGTGAATAAACTTCATCAAAACTTACAAACATTTCTATATACATTCTTGCCACACACTCTATATGTTACTACATCAGCTCTTATACTTTTAGATTTGTGTTTATAGATAAAAAATACAGAAGACTGCAACAAAAAGGCTTAAGTGTGGCTGACACACAGAACTACTGAGTAGTTGAGTTTTGTGCATTATTCAAATTGTGGATAACTGTTGACTTCCAAATTTCTCACCAGTGGCCTAAACAAGTCCCCTGAGGTTCATATTTAATGTTTGGCTGCATTTTGGGAGTTCTGTAAAAGGTATCCCCTACCTTTAAAACATTACCCCCCCCCCCCAAAAAAAAAAAAAAAAAAAAAAAAAAAAAAAATGGGAAAAAAATAACACTTCCTCTGTTACATACAATATTCTCTTGAAGTACATTCTACAATTACCTGGATGGTATACTTACATTGACACACAGCAAGACCACTGTGGTATGACTTGGAGAACACACTGTCATAATGGTTGTTGTTGGTGAAACATAGAAGCACCTGAATACAATAAAAAGTAAAGAAAAAGAATGAAAACAGATCATCAGTGGAATAAAGGTCTGCTTCTCAACCAGTGGGCAGCAAAGCTCTCGCAGGTGGGCCACAATGTTGGCCAAAATGAAATGAGAAGATTTGTAGGTTTAAAATCTTACTGGGCCTAAAAAAATGCATGCATTCTAATAGCAATTATCCTGTATTTTTGTTTTTTCAATTTTGGATTCAGCTTCTCTTTCAGAAAGAAATCCAAAGAAAAAGCCTCTAACAGTTTGCTTTTGTAGCCTGTGATATATTACATCATTATCGCACATACTTATTATCGACACAAAACATATGCATGCACACACAAAAAAAACATAGAAACAGAAACAGACTCAGATTCAGACACACACAACACACACACAAATAAACAAACAAAATGTCAATCCAAATTTTGCATTCATTTGGAAATAGATTGCCTGAGTAATGTATTCAAATTATGTTCATGTTTTGTTTTGTTTTTCACAAAAGTTCCCTTTCAACAACTACAAAGCTTCTTGCATTACCTAGCAACAACAAAGCAAATATCTGCCAACAGAACTTAATGGCAGGAAACAGATGAATTAAATGTTTCATTACTGGGGTGCAGAAAAAGCAATATCTACAAATAAGCCATTTCGGGGTTCCACTTTGAGCATGAGCAGAAAAAGGTCATCTGTACCAGCAGAGCATGTTGGTTTTTAAATTCACTAAGATAAGCATCTGTGATGTAATGATTATTGAAGTACCCAATACTGTCTAGGAATTTTTGCCCAAGTCAAGGTATGTAGACTGAAATATTTGAAAATAATAGAACAGACAGACTTAGCATAGCACCAAGGAGGTACAAGAGAATGGAGTCACAACTGTCATATTTCCTTCGCAGCCAGGTTCGATGCCGCCACTCGAAAGTATTTGAAGCATGTGACAAAGGATCTGCCGCGCAGATAGGAAGGCAACTGACTCATGTCTAATTGCATAATCATCAGCCACTTTCTAAGGAAGATATGTTTTTGTGATGGTAATTATTTTTCGCCATCTCTACTTCAAAAAGATAGGTGATATGTAATAGTAAAGATACAGGGATGCGCGAATAGAAATTGTGCAAAAAATGATGAAATAAAAATGAAAATTACTCGACTGGCCATGTCCGGACACTTATCTCATATATCTATTAATAAAGAATTATGCTTGAAGATTATTCCGTATCAGTTTTATTTGTTGGAATTAAGTGGAAAAGTGGTAAAACCAGCTTTCCCGGAGGGTACAGTTTTAAACACTTTCACATGATACAGCTCTGATTTACACTTTTGCACATTTCTGGAAGGGAATGACCTTTGTTTAATGGGCTTTATCATTAAATGGGATTTCGCTTCATTTAATAGATAAAGCAAGCAAAATATAGCCAACATTAAGTTAACGTTCCAAATGAATCTTCAGATTGCTCAGCAAGACGGTGACATAAGACGGCTGCATCAAATCCAGTCATCAAAGGCACAAATGCACCTGTGGAATTCTTTTGTACATCAATAGAAAAGCGAAAACTGTTTGAATAATTACAGCCAGTTGGAACTCCATATCTCTTACACCTCCTTGATAGCACACACTAACTTCAAATATCATCTGTATCAAAACATGAGCTGAATCATGGCAAAATATTACAGCTGTCATCACGATCTACCTAACAAAGGGTAGAGTCCAAGTAGTTATCAAGCTAATCGTGTCTTGCTTCATTACCTGGCTTTGGTTATTATTACTATGATATGTTACATCTTCATTGTAATAGGGCATGTAATGATGAATAACAGACATACCATTCCAACTTTATGACTGCTTCTTAGCAAAGGCTGTTCCTGACAACCAAAAGGCCTTCCCAACATGGCAAGAACTAATGCACACAAATTGGATTCCAAGTTATGACACACTTTTGAGTTCCAAAGGCAGGCATGGAGGTTGAATGGAATACTGTATAAGCTGTTATTTTCGCTGGGGTTTAATTTTCGCGAATCACTGCTAGACTGCGAATTTCACAACATGCAAAAATGTTGCCATACACTAGGTTAATAGTGCACTAACAGATAAGCCTGGATGTCAAATCATGAAAACAACATCTCGCGAAAATGTATGTGACCTCCCCATTGACGAAAATATCTGTATGTGAAAATAATAGCATATAAAGTAGCTTGATACTCATCCTCAGAGGAAAAATATAATCAATTTGAAAAGAAGTACTGCGGTCCTTTAGACAAACCCACTCAGGTCAGGTGTGACAGAATGACAATCCTACAAAAAGGCAACGGTAATAAGCCAGTTCGGAGTTCCACTTTGCGCATGAGGAGAAACAAGGTCATTCGGACCAACAGGCATGTTGGTTTTTAAATTTACTGGGATAAGCATCTGTCATGTAATGATTATTCATGTAATCCTTATAAATGCCGCTTGCCAGCACATCCACCTGACAGCAAAAGTGGTATTTGGCAATATCAATAGAAAGAGATTGTCAATACATCCAATGCAAAATAATGAAATGGATGCTTTCTCAAGTGTGAATTGACAGATCATTCTGCTCATCCGCATGGTCTACGCAAGTTTATTCTTTGTTTGAACGAGATTGATGAATCCCATAAATTGTTACGTAAAGCTTATGTATTATGTCGCTCTGAAAACGAGTGAAGTGCCCCTAACCAACTGAGAAAAAAGAAAGGTAATTCGTACCAATGTGCCCATGAGCTAACTCCGAACTGGCTTATACCACGGACCTACTTCACACATGGACATTCCTCACTCATTAATGCATTCATGCACCTGTTTATGTCAAAAAGCGTCACAATAACATCTTGCACATGCTTTCCTGCTTTGACCTCATCAAAAATTCCTACAGCCAGCCTGGATAAAAACAAGATGGCGCTTTGAGGAATCTGTCTTACTCCTTGTTCACTGTCAACTGATATTGGGACATCTGTGCTGACTGGCTAACAATGCATGAGGATAGATAACACTCATTGGTAAAGCAAAGTAAGCAAAATAGAGATTAATTTAGTCATTACCATTAGCAACCCCTTCTTTAAATGCAATATCTAGTTGGCAGTTTGAAGTATTGGTCCTGAGAGAATCCAGACACAAAAATATTAAAGGCACATTACAAAAATCATTTATAATTGAGGTAAACAACATTCTTAAAACAATGCATTGTTCACAGTCTGAGAGTTGTATCAGCATTATGTTCTTTTTGAGCATTCAATGCATATGCTTTTACTTTACAACAGGAAGAATGAATTATACATGAGGCACACACATCCTGACATAACACCAAAATCTAATTTTACTATCTAAACTCAGGCCATTGATCACAAATGTGCTATGTAACTCATGACCCTTTTGAGTGTTGTTAGGGCAGCTAATAACAAACTTACAAAATGTCCGTATGAATGTCTTCTCTCTATTTTTTTTTTTTTTTCCAGATTATAAAGCTCATAGTCTGTAGCAACTTTCATAGTTTTCCAAGGAGCAATTTGATGCATCCTACTTTGGAAAAACAAGATGAGAAGTATTTTGTGATCCCTTCCTTTAAACTTAATCATATGCACAACAATGCAAGACAGGACATGTGTTGCATCTCTGACTGTATGAATAAATTAGAGGCAAGTGGCATTCTCGAGTCTGAACGAACAAGAATTCAGAATCTGGAATCTACCTCCTGTGCAAGTCTGGGTGAGAGAGGAGGTAACATGTGGGCAAAATCCTGTGCAGAAAGTATGAATACACACTTTGTGCACGGATTATCCTCCTAAGTTTTCAACACATGATAGTCTACCTGTTATAACATAATCATACTTTTTGGGAGCAAAGTTTGGCAAGGAGTAACAATACCATGCCCGAGACTGTAGAGTGTAGACAAAAGACTATTCCTGTAAAGATCTAAATTTGATGGTCTTTAAGAAAAAAGTTGATCCTGAGCTACTGTACATTTTTATTGCTATTGAAGCCAACAGCGCATCAAGATTTAACTGCTACGTAATAATAAGGTTCAAAGGAACAGAGAGAAAGAGATGATACGCACATAATCACTGTCATTCACCTATCCTATAAAGTCACTGATTGAGGAAAGGTTGGAAGTGACAAAATCAACAAATTGGATGTGGGCAGTCAAAGCACCGAGATTAACTCACGACTCAAATAAGAATGCCTTGGCTCATTTCAAAGCTCATTAGACGTGGTTGGTAGTGTGGTTCAACATTTTATCTCCTGGTTTTACTTTCATTAGCTTGGTAAATCTTGTTGGTATGAAACTCAAGTGTTCAGTTTAATGACAGGTTACATGTAATATCATTAGTATGTACTTCCTCTATCCTTCACTTCAAGACAGTGAAATTAATCTGATCTACATATGACTGTAAGACCAAGGCTATTGCATGTTCAAACCAACAAGAAATGGAAGTATATACATGTATATGCCAGATACATGAGGTATCAAGTCTTTTATTTAAAAGAAAATAATTGTGCATCTTTTATTGTTGTTGATTTAAAATATTTTGAGATGATCTTCTCTTTAAACAACTATTCATGGAATCATTGTATACTTAATGTAAATCACATTAATGCTATTACTTACCAAATTTTGGCCAATTGCTATTCACAAGATTCTGACATGCAAAAGCATTGCAACAATCATATTTACACTCTCATCTGGTGGAAAATACTGAGAAAGTTTGGTATGCTCTATATTCGCTCTTTGTAAAATTCACAGCAGAACGTGACTGTAAAATTTATACCATCCAGTGGATAGATCTTTCTCGTATTTTGTTTAAATTTCTTTAAACAAAAAAAAATAAAAAAACACAAAAACTGATAGTATGAATATGATACAGAAGCACTTGTGGTCAATTCCATTGTGACTTATGGGACAAAGTGACAATTTTCGGCAATTTCAAACCAGTATTTTGAGAAAATAGTTGCATCAAATGCATTTTTCTCAGTTCATGGTTAGATCCATCATATCACAGTTTATGAAAACACCATACTTAGTTTGAAAAGTATCATTGCATTACGTACAGCAACGACAAATTGCTGTCGTGACTTATGGGACATCTGAGGACCACCGTTTTTCACATGGGAAAGTAGGTTCTGAAATATTCTTACACACAGAGTCTCTAGAAAGATATTTTCTTTCCTGAATGTAGCAAAGGGTTGGTGCTTACCATGAGCCAAGTGGTATTAATATCTACTCATTGGTACAGTAGCAGGATAGGGAAAACCAGTGTGACTGATGGGACATAAAAACGTGACTTATGGGACGCTATCAACTACCACATTTTGAGATTGAGAGAATAATATTTACTGGTGCCGGAACAAGTTCTAGAGCATCATAAAACCAATCTATGACCAAAGAACATTCAGAAAATAAGCCATCTGAGAATTACACAAGCTGTATTATGGTCATAATAGTGTATCAGAAATGATACATAAATTCTACAAAAAATTGGCAATTTTCATGAAAAATGAAGGTTTTTCGGACATAACTCCACTCCACGTTCACCGATGTTCACAAATGAGGTATCAAAATATCCGGTGTGAAAGGCTGCTTTGAGTAAACAATACCAGATCATCTAATTAAGCTTCATTAATCATCTATACTCAATAGTTTGATTTTCATAAAATGAAACCTTTCCATGGAATTGACCTTGTGCTAATTTCTTATATCATACTAAAACTTACCACATCTGGAAAGCCATTCTGAGTAACATTGCTTGGAGGTTTCCCCATGTCCTGATAAATGATAAAATCTCTCCTGCAAATAATACGGGGGTTGGGAAATGCAGACAACAGAAACAGATAACACTGTAATAGCAACAAATCAACACCCACATCAACAGCAAAACTTTGTCTCTGACATTTAAAGATCTATACAAGTGTGCCTTTGCTTCTGCTTCAAAGTCTAGCCATTTTGATCTCTCTGGTCTTTGTTCAATTTTCTTCAGTCTAACAGAAAGCACCTCTGGAGGCAAACAATGTTCAAATAGTTGAAATTCTTAGTTCCAATACAATTAATAAATTTCACTGTTTCTTTGTAGACAAAGCTGTCCCATAGTTTTATTGTGACCTTTGACCTACAACATTCCAAGAGCTAAAAATCATTTTAGGAGATGGCCTGGCAAAGTTTTGTTTTGGATCATGGTTACTAAACTTATGCCTGATATCTAATTAGATTCATCCAGGTATTTCAAGAAACTGTCATCCCCATATCATAAATTTTCTTGAAATTGTCAAATCCGGTTGTATCTTTTAATATTCTAAACTATATATATTTACGACTGTGGCACCATTATTTTCATCCTGACATCACATATTTCAACCTTGCCACAGTAGTGGTAAATGGTTCTGTCAAAATTTATGTAAATCTTTCTTGAATTGTACCCTATTTGTATTGATTCGCTGTATTTTCATTTGTTTGTTATTTTTTGGTGACACTGGTATCCTATAACAGACAAGGTATGTACTTATGGCACTTAATGTTATCAATTTGGTATCATTTTAGCTAAGGAAACTTAACACATCCCAAATTTCATTTAGCTACATATCATTACGAAGTAAACACTTACTTGTACATCAGCGATAATGCACTTATCTCCACTTGCCCTGCCCATTCCTGTGGAGAAAAAATGAAACTTAATGTATCCATATCTGCTGGAGCTACTTAAGATATACTGAAGTAACATTAGAAGGGATGAACATACATCATTACTTTTAATATGCGAGTTGTGGCAACACATGTAGAATGTTTTATAATAAAAATGTAACCCGGACTATATGACACCCCATCCCTCTCCTCGTCCCCCTTCTGTTTTGAATGCAACATACCTCTTGCTTAAAATTCAGTTCAAATATGTTCATACATTGTATTTGATATCCAACTAGAAATGTCGTTATGGCGACTGGTATACCTCCGCCATGATGCATGATTCTCCTAGAAGGTCTAAAGCACATGTGGACAATGTGTGATTACATTTTCACAAAATTGGCAAAATATTAAAATGACAGGTTTGTCACAAATGTGTTGAATGTTCACCTTCCTTGATCTAGGTTTAATTGGATGAATGGGAGCACATGTTATATGGGGATTTTAGGATATTTAGTTGACTTTAACCCTTTCATAAGTTTATGCATCAAGTAATTTTCAAGGTACAGAGAAAAAGTGCAATTTCTGTATTGAAAAGTAAATTGTTACCATTTTCATCTGGCTTTTGACCCTTGACCCTTGACCCTTGACCCTAAAATTCATAAGAGAATCACTGTCAGGCAGAACGTGCAACAAGTACTAAGTTTCAAGATAACTTGAGCCACTTCTGAGATATGGAGGAAGAAGTAAAGTTCAGCACTTTCACTTGATCTTTGACCTTTTGACCTTTGACCTTTTTCGCAAAAAAAAAAAAAACCTTCCTAGAGAATCTCTATTAGGTTATACATGCATACACCAAGTTAAAAAAAATAATAATAATCCTGCAGGCATGGCATAAATATAAGGGAAATAGTAAAAATTTGAAGTGTTGCCCTTGACTTTTGACTCCTGGCCTTTGACCCCATGAACCCAAAATTCCCTAGATAATCACTGCCAGTCAGAACATGCTTATGTTCCACGAGGACACCTTGAACCACTTCCAAGATATGGAGAAAAAAGTGAGATTTTAACATTTTTACTTGACCTTTTGACCTTTGACCTCATGACCCCAAACTTTCACCAGAGAATTTTCATTGGGTAATACATATGAAGAGTTTGTTCGCAAAAACCGATAAGTCCATATTTGCCAAATGGAGATATTTGCGATTAAAGGTCAAGAAAAATAAAGAGAATAATAAGAAAATTTTTGCTTCTTTTGACAACTTCAAAAATGTACCTTCATATGTAGTGACCAATATATCATTTAAAAGGTTATATTTTGGACTTTATGACAGAAACTGTACTTCAAAATCTTCAAAAATGGACTTATCGGTTTTTGCGAACAAACTCTTCATATATACACTAAGTTTCAAGAAAATATCTTCTGGCATTGCATAGATATGGGGGAAATAGTGAAATTTTGAGCATTTGACCTTGACCTTTTGACCTTTGACCATGAGCATGTGCACCCAAAAGTTGATAGGCACAATTTCACCCCCTCATACATATACCTGCCAAGTTTCATTAGGATACCTCACACGGTTTTATAGTTACGCTGTCCACAAAATTCATTACGGACAGACGGAAGGACGGACGGAAGGACAGACGGAAGGAAGGACTGGCAACACGAAAACATACTGCCTCTGGCACCACTTCATGGCGGAGGCATAAAAACAAAAACATGAAATGAAAGCTGAACAAGGTTAAGTAGAAATTACGCGGTGTGTAATATATGTCCCCGCCGGAAGTAGCATTTTGTAGCAAAATGTACAATATAGGTCAAAAATCAAGGTCAAAGGTCAAAGAAGTCAAAGGTCAAAATTCTGCATACAAATTTTAAAGCCCTCACCTAGTGCCATCACATAAAGCAAACGGAATCGAAATCGGGATAGAAATGGCGAAGGAGTAGCATTTTGTAGCCAATGTACAATATAGGTAAAAAATCAAGGTCAAAGGTCAAAGTTCTGTGTAGAAGTTTTGAAGCCCTCACCTAGTGTCATCACATAAAGCAAACGGAATCGAAATCGGGTTAGAAATGGCGAAGGAGTAGCATTTTGTAGCAAAATGTACAATACAGGTCAAAAATCAAGGTCAAAGGTCAAAGAAGTCAAAGGTCAAAATTCTGCGTAGAAGTTTTGAAGCCCTCACCTAGTGCCATCACATAAAGCAAACAGAATCAAAATCGGGTTAGAAATGGCGGAGTAGCATTTTGTAGCAAAATGTACAATATAGGTCAAAGGTCAAGGTCAAAGGTCACAACTGAAATTCTGTGTAGAAGTTTCAAAGCTCCCATGTAGTGATATCATATAAAGCAAACAGAATCAAAATTGGCTCATAAATGACAGAGAAGTAGCAAATTGAACATTTTGATCACACACGGACGCACACACGGACGGACGCACGGACGCACAGACACACACACGTACGGAGCCCGTTTCATAGTCCCCTGCTCGAACTCGTTCGGCGGGGACAAAAATCACCTTTGCGTTCCTCAGTTTTTGCAAGTGCTCATCAAATGATCCTTCAACAAACTGCATGAAGAAAGACAACATGACAAAAGCAGTTCTATGAATTCCTAAGAATGTTAAAAATATCCACAATGGGAATTTCATTAATGCTTTTGAAGTGTTAGCATATTACACAGTTTTAAATGAGCAATGGCTTAAATGCATCACAAGTTGGTAGAATAATTGTAGGTTATTTTAGCAATGAAATTACAGTAATCAACAGTGATTTGATAGTCAAAAAAAAAAAAAGATTAGTTGACTTCTCATATTTTGTTCCTAAAATATCCATGTGATCACATCCACTGATTATTGAAATTACAACATAGACACAACAAGTGTGACTTTGACCTTTGATCCTTGACTTGAACACTGCATTTCAAAAGACAAAAAAAGGGGGGGGGGTAGTGAATTACTGTCTTTTTTTTATTGAAATATAAATTTACAATACAAAATACAATTTACATTCAAAAAATTATTGAACTTGCCATGAAATTGCAATATTACAATTTATCTATTATCATGGCAGGCAACACCAATATGTCATGTTTGATTACATTTTAAAGCCAACCCTATCTGTTGCACAAAAAAAAAATTAAAAATAACCTTGATTTCTGACCCCAAACAATGACATTTTCTATTACAAGAAAAAAAAAATAGATGTTTGATTGAGATTATTCTACACCTTTTTCTCAAGCATGATATAATTAGCATTACTGTCTACACATTGAGACTGAAATATGTGCTCTTAACCTTTGACCCCTATGTTCTACCTTGGCAGGACTGTAGTCCAAATATATTCCTAAAATGCATTCTGAATTGCATTTTTACTGTTAGTCTACATTCTCTTTGGTACTTGAATTTCTTGCAAGCAGAATAAAAAACAAAAACCCATCATTCTAGCATTTGGAAAAACAGCCATTACCAAGGTATTATGGAACACACTAACTTCTCAGTGCTCAGATGCCATCATCATTATCTGTATCTTCCTGAGTTAAACTGCTGACAGGGTATCTTTCTATTTGGGGACCCAGTCATGAGTTCTCTACTTCTTCTCTATTCCTTACCTAATATATTCAGTGTATCAATGTTCCAAGACCCATAGATGTAGATACTGCACATTTACAATCCAACAATGACAGACATTTTTTTATTGATCTAGATAAAGAAATAAACTTCAAATTACATTAATTAAAAATTGCATAATGATTCAAAAAACTTGCAACCACATTGAAAACATAAGTATTTATTAAAAAATCTTTAAACTAAGCAATTTGGGTTCATACAATACTAATCTTCGACCTCCAGTGCAAGAATGCCTGAATGATAAATTCTCATGACGGAACTATTAACTAATGGATACATCTGACCTTTAAACCTTTTATAGTAAGTTCTATTCAAAAGAAAACAATATGACAAGGGTCACTCTCACCACAGAATAATGAGATGATTCATATTCATTCAAAGTTCATTTAAAAAATGTATCAATCAATCTACACCTCTCAGTCAACAAGATATTTTGAAAAAAAAAAAAGTATAAAAGCTGCTCTGTAAATAATGACTTACAAATCTGGGCAGTGAAGATAAATGTCATTCATCAAAACAAGACAAGTTCACAATAATGCCTAAAACATTTTTGCAGAAAGGGCACAGAAAAAACAACAAACAAAACAGGAAATGACTATTCAAAATGAGCAGTATTTGAACTTTTATCAGTTTTCAATTCTTTTGCAATACATCTTGTATCTAACCACAGATTTATCACTCTCAGTTGTCGTCAGCTGATCCGCTGTGTATGCAAATTATCTTGAAAACTGTTTACTTACTGGTTCAAAGTGTGCTCGGTTTCTTTCCATATAACGAATACAGGCTTGGCGGACAGTACTGTGGAGAGCTTGAGTGTGAAAGACCTGCAAGGGTGAAACAGGTTTGTGAATGGCTGTCTGCTCAAAAGACAAGCAAACAAAGACATGAACAAAGTAAAAAAACACAAAAGCCTCAACAACAAGAAGTAAATGTTCAGTAAATCAAACATACCCCCCCCCCAAAAAAAAAAACAACAAACACAAACAAAACTAAACTTAAAAAAACAAACAAACAAAAAACTGTCAACATAGAAATATTACTAAGAATCAAGTAAGCTACCTTTTCTTTTAATAGTTTTGCATTTTGAGAATCAAAATCCAGGTTGCAGATCAACATTATATCTGACAAAGTCACAATGAAATATAAATGACATGAAAGAGCACAATCGTGTCATGGGCTCTACCTCTAGTCTTTGACATTCTTGCACACAAAGCTTTAAATTATGATACTAACATAGTTAGATATCCTTTTCGTAAAGCACGACTTCCACACCCAAACACCAATCCCAAGTCTATGCACTACAAGAGCTATGCAAAACGTGAGAAAATATATTTGATCTACCGTTAGGGGGAGAGATTACAGAACGATTTAGACTGCAAATGATAAAAAGTTAAATACAACTCGAGTACGGAAATGGGATCGATTTGTTGGACGGGTATTCCCCCATGGCGTTCGGTCGCGAGTCTAGTGTCATAGTGCCAGCCAAAGACCTGCGGCGCAGGGACAGCCAGCACAAACTGTGAGTTGACAGCGCAGACGGCATCATGTCGAAATCATAGCTGATATCGATCAACCAATGTCGCAACAGAATGCTCAACCAAGCATGTAAGCAAGAAGCGCTAAGACCAACACTACTGCCTCTCTTAGATCACGTGCAAAAGCAAATCCGAAACTTACGGGTGTCACAATGAAAATAATAAAATTAATATAGGTCTACCTGTTCTGCAACAGCTCGAAAGAGACAAGACCCATCCTTAGCGGTAAGTTTTCGCATCAGTCCTTGCGACGCAAGAAAGTCGTCGATAGGATCGCATGGCTTATACCTCGGCATTCTGGGAGCTCGTGCAGCCCGACTTGCGAAAGCTAATTTTGGAGAACAAACATTCGCTGAGAAAATGAATATACAAAAGTCATTTGACAATGTTTACACGGCTGACTTTCGAACACAACAAGCTAAAATAAATTAATAAACACCATGATATGGACTACGTCCCGATTCCGCACGTCGCCATTGCCGTCACAAACTGAATGTTCCAAAACGTAACGCGGCGGCCTAGCCTCGGCCTGTTACTCTGTGTGTGTGCATACATCCGAGGATCACAGGCAGGACGGGAAGCCCAGTATGCCATACTCCGCGTGAGTTTACGTCCCAGTTCGCGCTCTGCGAGCACGTGCATCGATGTTTATATCGTGGCGTGGTTCCGTACGAACACTGCAGGGCAGAGCAATGTTGACTTTGAGAACTTGATTCGGAAAGAGATGGAGCAAACTCAGAGGTCATATCATCAATCATGCTTTAGCAAAAAGGGAAAGGCCAACAGAGCCGTGAAACAGTGAATTCGGACAGACAACAATGAGAAGTGTTTGGAATCTAAACGTTGTTATCATACACAAATAATGATTAATGAGGCAATGATGTTTGCTCAATAATTTAGCCCGTTAGGAGGAAACTGTTCCACCTCTCTGATGTATGGCCTACCAAAACAACAGCAGCAGCAGCAGCAGCAGCAACAACAACAGCAACAAAACACGTGGCACTCACACGCGGTGTTCATCTGAAAACACATCATTAATTGTAGTTGATGTAGATTGTGAGATCCCCTTTTTCGTCTCATTACCGCATACTTAGTCAACATACTAGTGGGCAAGGGAAGCGGGGGGGGGGGGGGGGGGGGCAGGGGTGGCACTTGCCCCCCCCCCCCCAAACAAAATGTTGGGGGGCAAAACGAGTTTTTGCCCCCCCCCCCCAAGTGCCCCCTGTAACAAATAATGAATCACTGATTTAAAGACCAAAATGAACAATAAAGGCATATTTCTTGTCTAAATGTTGTAATTTCATAACTGAAAAATTTTCGCCCCTAACGGGGCGAAAATTAAAATACACTAACAACATACATTATTGTGTCTATACACTAATTTAGTAACACATGAGTAAATTTAGTGTATAGATGGTAGTCTCGTGTCCTCGAGTGTGCACGCTGAAACATACCTTTAGTAAACCTTACATTTTTCATTTTCTTCTTTGCTTTCTAGCAGTATAAGAATATCTTTTTATTGTTCGAACGATGCGATCATGTTTAAGCTTTTAATGAGTACATTTCAGATAAATTGCAAAGTGAAAGTGGCTCGCTCGTTCTGCCCGTACTTATAGTAAAATGAAAAGTCTTCATAAGTTATTATCATAGTCCTTCGCAGTGATTTCTTTTACTGTGTTTAATTCCTCAGAAATTTAATTTAAAATGCTCTATAAAAGCGACTTTTCTGTTTTTACAAAAAGTCCCTACCGTGGGAGGGGGTGTCCCCCCTCCCACACCCTCCCCCGCTCGGTCGCTTCGCTCCCTCGTAGACGATCTCGCACCATCACATTGTTAATGTACTCCCGTATGTTATGATCATTTATAGTCCTTCCAACTGATTTTTTCAATATGTTAATTCCCTAGAAATTTGCTTTAAATTCTCTATAAACTCGACTTTTATACTCTATTTTTACAAAAAGTCCCTACCGTGATCCCCCTCCCACACCCTCCCCCCGCTCGGTCGCTTCGCTCCCTCGCCGAGGATCTCACACCATCACATTATTATGTACTCCCGTACTATGTAATAATCATAGCCCTTCGCACTGATTATTTTTCACTGAGTTTAATTCCTTAGAAATTTGCTTTTAAATGGTCTATAAACGCGACTTTTGTACCCTGTTTTACAAAAGCTCCCTACAGCGGGGGGGGGGGGGATCCCCCTTTTTTTCCACCCCCCCCCCCCCCCCCCCGCTCGCTTCGCTCCCGCGCCGAGGATCTCACATCGTCACATAATGTGCCCCCGTTGAGATTTTGCCCCCCCAAAACCAGAAGTGTTCCGGCGCGCTTGCTAGTGGGGTAGTAAAAACACATTTGTTGATTTTAAGTTTTGCTTTAAACTTTTGTTTTTGTTTTTTGGGGTGGGCATGGTTCGCACTGGATCGACAGCATAAAATTCATTGCCTTCTAGTAATTACACAAAAAACACATAACTTGATAACAGGCCTGGAAACAGTACGAACAAGATGACTGATATTTAGCAGCTATTTTCAAAAAGAAATCAACCGACGCAATGCAAGATTTTGATAGGAATTTGTTTATGAGAAACAAAAAAGAAGCAAATCTGACTTTTGATACCCAAGCTTTTTTTTTTTCGCCTGACTTAAGTTTAATTGCTAAGAGTTAGGAAGACATGCAGTTAATAAAACTTCACGGGTGGACGGATACAGGACGAGTTGTTAGCCTGTTGTTGAAGTTCGGCAGGTCGACAAGAAGACGATTGCAATGGAAATCTTGATGGCTTGATATTCTGCGAGGGCGAGATGGAAAAAATATAGCAGATTTCGACTTGCCAAGTTTTATTAAAGTCGGTCTTAATCAATTTTCCATCAGAAGAGTCGATTTGATGAATGTGTTCCGCCGTCATTTCTTCTTCTCGCCTTTGCCTTTCACGCGTCATCTTTGCCGAGTTCCATCTGGCAGCTTGCACTAGATCAGACAGTCATAGGGATATATAGATGGGAATGCGACTGATGAAGACAGCCCTGCTGTTGCTTCAATGCTTCTCCGTACAATCTCATTGTCACCATCCTCAACCAACAAACTTTTTTTTGAACCGACGGAAAGTCGGGGTAGATAGAGAATATATTATGAGTGATCAGAGATGCGAGATCCCCGGCCGCCTGCTAAACTCACCTGTCGCTAATTAAAGCCTTCTCCCTGTCTCCTCAAGGTAACATGCTTACGACGGGCTAATAAATCATCAAGAGTAAAAAATTTTAACTGAGGACTGTGCCAAAAGTCAAAGAAAAACGAAAACACTCTACTGTTGCGATAACACGAATCAACTTTCATTGTATGACAACGGAGATAGACTCTTGTAGCTCCATTCATCTAAAATACAAACGAACAAAACAAACAAAAACAAAACAAAACAATCCCATGACGTGACTGTGACGTGAGGTTACTTGAATCCCATGCGTGCACGATGAGATACTTAAAGTAGGACGGTGCTTGTTCCTTGATCGAGACTAGTAATCTCAAATGTTTATGCATTTTCCGTGGCTTGAGAGTTTAATATTATGAGAAAAACCAATGGCCCTTCCATTATTGCTTTAAGATTTCGAGTAGTTTTGATGGAATGGAGGCTACCCGGAGAGGCTCTCGGACGAAGAACTCACTTATAGGCCCTTCATCCCCTCGGCGCGATCAAAATGACGCCGGAGCATTATTTGCCGATGCTGTTGCTGTCTGTCTGGTTATACTGTTTTGTGTCTGGCGTTTTGTAATTAAACAAAACCTCACCAACCACATGTTGGTGTCACACAGAGAACCAAAGAGGTATACAATATTGCAGTATAATTTTTGTAAAAGGCACATATTACCTGCAGTTGTAATTTGACACTCATCGAGATCTCTCGCGCGCACCGCAAATGCCAAGGCGAGACGTTGATTACATGACTCAAGAGGGAGTGCTTTCCTTTTCCAACACGGAGTCATACGTGTAAACATTGCACGTAAAGTGGAGATAAGGCGCCCGGTTACTGAGTATTGCATCAGAATTAGAAATCAGAAATTTCACATCAAAAGCGAGCGGACGGGCTGACAACTTACTGCACATACACTGCAGTTCTATTGCATTAATTCCCTACTCTCAGTTAGTCGTACTAGGTTCATGGTTGTAGAAAGAACTGCAGGAAAGGCATGTCTTATTTTGATGAAAAACACAAACCAAGGAAGTATCATTCAATCCCACTCTGATTTCAATCTTTGGAATGAGAAAATGTAGAATTTCTCTATAACTCATCTTTTGTATTGGCCATTGGGCACTTCCTTTTTCTTCTGGTTTTGCCCATGTCTGTCACTTCTGAAAATTACTATAGTCTGTCTTTTTTTTTTTCTTTTTTTTCTTCTTCTGCTGGAATGAGTGTGCTTTCCTAATTCTTTCATTAGTTTGGGCAAGAGAAATGTTGAACATGTAACAATTTATTGTATAATTGTTAGGAAAATTGGCCTTCTGTCACTGAGCATGAATATGAAACTATAGATACAGGTGTATTGTCCTTACATAACAGATAACCTTTGTAGAAGTGTCATCAAATTTTATTGGCCGTGGGCCACCAGACCGCACCCACTGTTCAGATGCCAAACCCTGATATATATATATATATATATATATATATATATATATATATATATATATATATATATATATATATATATATATATTATAATATATACATACATACATGAATGTCATTTAGCATATCTGAACCATTATCAAGTGTATGTAATGAGGTGAATCATGTTGTGTGTGTGTGTTTGTATATAGGGATGTATGTGTATAAATATATGGAAACAATATTAGAAATATCCCTCCTCAATAGATGAAAAGGAATGAAGAGGAAATTTTATTTTTCAATTCCTTTTAATGGCTGTCTTGTCTTTATTGATCTGTTATCATTACATATTCTTCTAGATCAATGAATAGACCTCTCATTCACCAGTAGATTCTTTCAGCCACACTTGTTAACTATTATTCTTCACTTACAGCACACAGGATGCAAAGTGGCAAAAGAAAAGCAAAGAATAATAAACAATGACTAGTTTTCAGACAACACAAAATGCTTAAGCCTTTATTCATCCCCTTCACATCTAAGCAGTTTTCCTGATTAGACGATACAAAATGAAGTCAAGCCAACAAGAAATGTAGGAGGACAGAATCTCCATCCTCAACATTATTTTTCCTCAGTCATATGGCAAATTGTGGTAGATTTATAAGAATCCTTTTGATAGGACAAATATAATGACAGACTTCTCCCTCCTTTCTGCTTCAACCTCTGGGATATCTAGGAAGAATTAATAAATAAGTTCTAATCCCAGAAGGATGGAATGAAGCATGGCACATTCGAGACACCAAACGGTGTATTTTCAACGATGCTCAACGAGAATACACAGATACTCAAAAGTTTAGGCAAATCACATGTAAATCCATCCCCCTTTGAACAAACAAAATGGACAGCGAAACAGATTTTGAAGAACTTGCTTGAACACATGGAAGTCAGAAGAAACAAGAATGGGTGGAAAATCTGTGCACATCATGCAGACTGGCTGGACAGTATAACCAAAATACAGAAATATCTGTTATCTCTGAACAATGACTTATGATTCTCCATATATCTTGGTTGAGTTCCCTGTTTGTCACTGCTTTTAATTTTTCACACTATATGGAAAAGACATCATTAACAAGTAGTGACATTCAAGTCTGCATGTGCAAACCCTGCACAAATTGAACAAACTCCCTCCCAAAGACCAAGTTACTTTTTTTTCTCCCTTCATATCAGTTATCTTTTCAAACTTTTCATTTTGGAGTTCCTTATATAACAAAATTAATAAGAAAATCAAATTAATACTCATTTTCGCTGCTTACTAATAGCATCATTGAATACAACAAGCCTCAATAATATCACTTGAATGACTACATTTGACAATTATTAAAGCAGAACGAAAAAATAAATATGAGTTGCAATTTTAGACCCAAAGGAAAAACCATGTTTCATAAAATTCACTCAACACACAATGGGGGCAGCTCAGTAAAAATGTGGAGTGAACAAATTATGAAGGATGCCAGCTGAAAGAACAATTTCAAATTTGTCTCTGCTCCTTTCATCTGACAAAAAAACAAGCCATTTTATAACTTTAGAACATTCTCTGCATTAACTTATATTTTTTCTTCATATCGTCTGTTGAGAATGAGAAGGGCGTTAAGTGGTCTTGAACACTATGGGTTTAGTGACAACTTAACACCCTTATCATTCTCAACCGACGATATTATAAGGAAAAAGTCCATGCTAGATTGACAAGCACAGATCATTTTCAGAGAACAGAAAAATAAAGCTGATGTACACATATTGTCAATGCTTACAAGTCTCCTCATGGCATGAGACATATTTCTCAAGATCTGGTTCACTTGGCCTATCTAAAGGCATCTTGATGGCTGAGGAGAGTGGATAAACCTTTGCAAGGTGGTTTACCATCCCACTTGTAATTGGTGCTACATAATTGGTAGCATGGATTCCAATCAATGAAATATACCCTATACCTTCCCACTTACACATCAGAAAAGATGCTAAGTTTCAGGGATGTATGATATGCCGATGGGTTTTGTCAACACACCATCCCTCACTGCTCACAATATAAAAATATAGATTTCCTATTGCAGTTTACAAACATACTAAGACATTAAAATACACATATTGTAACACAAATGGGAACACAAATGAGATAGACTAAAGAGTAGAATACTGTGATTCAAGAAAGAGGTAAGATACTGGTATGAGGAGTCTAGACATGCTCTTCTTCAAATAAATTCAAACTGGTTATGTGGAGTCAAAATCTTCACCAAACTACACGTGTACTTCTATGCATCTGTTCCGGGATGATCTGCCTAGACACAAGCTCGTGAAATCTCACAGCGTGATTTTGATGTTGGTAGTGAGCTGGATGTCACAGAAATGAGAGCATCAATGACTAGACTCCCCAGTACAGTATGCAAACTTGAGATAAAGTTGTCCACAAAATAGGTCTCTGGTCTCAGTATCTTATGATGGTGGTCTGTATTGTACAAGAGACACTTTAAAACATGTGTGCAGTAAAGCCTTTATTTGCAAAGCACACACATTACTTTATTTCATGCGACTTGCAGTCTCAAATTGACTCACAAACCCCTCCACTTATAAAGTCTTAGTCTCTTCTATTTCCTTCCCCTTCCCTTTCCCCTTTGCTGGAGATTCCCCAGCCAGGGCATGGTAGCATTCACCCAAATATCACCCATTCCCTGCATCAATACAATGCTTCCACTCCACTATGCTATCAATAATACAAAACTATATATACATACGCTAAATGTCACAAAATGGCAAGGGAATATCAATATACTCTTTTCTCTGACTATATTACACACCAACATCTTCAAAGGAGATTGAACCCACATGACAAAACGGATTGGACTCTCAAGCAGTTTCGTGACAAGAAGAGATCAGTTAAAAACTCCTGTGAAATGGAATAAATGTCAATGAAGTGATGAACATGCTTTTTAAATCACAACACATGGGCCTTTTAACGCAGTTGGTCAATAGCACAATCAGGGTATGCAATTGTGTAACAGGGCAAAAATGAAAAAACTTGGTGAAAATGCTTTTTTTGTTGTTTGTTGTAGCTGAGTGTTCAAATTTTCATTTCATGTATAGAAAGAGTCAAAATTTTGCATTAAACTGCGCATAAATTAGCATTTAAATTAGGGGTGTCAAATTACATTGAAATGACTAATATATTGGAAAAATTCATTAAAAAAAAGGAGAATGCTTTTTTCATCTGATATTGCTGTTAGATATTCTTGATAAATATCCCTTTCATTCACCACCAGCACATAGCCATGACATATCACAAAATATGAATGAATTTCATATTTTCACTTCTCGAAATGGATGGTCAATTTTGTAGGCATTATTTTGAATTCAAATAAAACCACTTTTACATATTTTATCATATTTCACTTTTGCCAAAGAGTGAAGAGGCGAAACTTTCAGGAATAGGTAACAGACATATAGTGGCCATTATTACAAATTTTTATGAAATTAGGGCTGGTACTTTGGAAGATATTATATTTTTCATCTAAAAAATTATCTGTACAGTTTGACCTTGAATGTGCACACAGTGTTTGGATCAATTCTCATATTTGTAAACACAGATAGAAGAATGAATGTGAGATTTATGATGACTTGAGTTGATATCCAAGCTGTGACACTCAAACAATGACATACTAAGCCAAAATACTATGTTTTTGCTTATGATATCTCTAGAAATTGAACAAGCATTGAAATATGAACACGGAACACTTATCATACGACCTTCATGCAGTATTACATGGGCGTGTATTGGTCTTATTTATGCTCAGCAATTTGTAAAAATATAAAAAAATAAGTTCCTATTGCTCAAATTTGCTAAAATTTTCACACAATAGATTTCTACATATGTACAATTCATGGTTAAAAAAACAAGGATATTCAATAAGGGGAAAAGATTCTTTAAAGTAGTCAAATCAGGATATACCTAACTGAAAGTACTGAAAAACGGCTGCACTTATTTTACTCAGCATTTGAAAATGGCTCAAAACTCAAAACTGGCTGAACATTTATTGGCAAACAGCACACCATATTGTAGTGTGTCTTCAGTACTTTCAGGAAAAGCGAAAAAATAAGCTGTTTCTCCATGTATAGCTGTACAGCATGGGTTAAAAGGTCACAATGTCAAAAAAATAAGCCAGCATTACACTCCTACCAGGATGGGACTTCAGACCTTATAACTTTCTCCAGCTGAAAGAACCACTGTTTTTTATATCATGCAAGCAATGCCAGGAAAAAATCCATTAATTTGATACCAAACACATAGGGGTAGACTTAAAATATGGACCTCAAATCTTGATTTTACGTAAGTTGTAAAACACTTTTTTTGACGCATTACGTGGGTTTTGGGGGACTTTTTGGTAATTAATCTTTAATAATTAACAGTAAATGAGAAGAAATTAGCTATTGTCTTACCACATGTGATTACTGATGTCTTGGCATGCTGCATGTGAATTTTTAAGTCAGTTGGTGCATTCTTTTAGAAGTTACAATTTTTTAAAGTGAGAAAGTCATGATTGCATACCCTGATTGTGCTTATCACCAGTTGTCTTGTTTTCACCGGCCTGTGACATCTTTGGCATGGTTCCCCCTCATTTGTTTCACTCATGAAATGTCATTGATTCTGCATCTGTTTTAAGAATACCCTCCATCTTCATGACTCAGCTCAGATGACATCAAGGAGACAAACATCCATGAAGCCGAGGGAAGTTCACACTGTACAGAATCACACTTTTTGCCTTTCAGCATGCAAAGTGAACGAGAGTTTCTACTGGATGATGTCGCAGTCTCGTGAGCAAGATAACTATTTCAAGGTCCCCATTACATTCCATACAATGACATTCAAACTGTCAGAACCTGTTTTTAAACTGTCACTGATCTTCTTGCTGTGACTTCAAAACAGCTTTAATTTTTCGGTGAATTCTCCTTTGGAATTTTACCTAGAAAAACTAGGTAGGGTAATACAAGTTCATATTTCCACTTCAGATCTTTACAACAAAGGAAAAAAAAAAGATACATAGTACATTCAACAGCCATAAACAGAATAAATAACAATAATTAGATTTTTTTGGTCTTTTTTACATTTTTACATCATATAGAGGCCTATAAAACAAGAAATTTTGTACATTTAGGTTATAAAAATGTTCCACTAGATGTTAGGGAATTGAAATCTAAATCATATACAAATCTGAGCAGCACCACGACACATGAAGCAATTACAAATGAGTGTGTAGATCAAAACAGCACATATACTGACCAAGAACTGATAGCTATTCCTATATCCTCTTTGCTTACCAGAAACAATATGTGCAGCATTGTACTATCTCTGCATTCTGATGAGAAAGGAATGCAATAAAGCCATATCTGCCATGAAGATTCTTCAAACCCTGTGCTGTGGCCAACTTATCTTTGTAAACTTCACCGCGGCAAAGCTTACTCTCTGGTGCTGAGAAAGTGAAGATGAAGCAGTAACAAAATTTAAAGATATACACACAAGGTGCACACAAACAAACCATCTTTTTAATCGTCCACCTCTGTTTTCACTGGGAGACTACCCAACTCACAAATACTTTGACCACTAAAACTAATCTCACTCTTGCAAGGAAAAACAATAAAGAAAATGAAATCTTCTTCTCGCTTCCACTGGTGACTGCTACTCCTGTATCCAAAAAATGGCTTAGATGAAACATAATCACAGTGAGATGTCCAACTTTTCAAGAGGTAATTGATTTCAGTACAAAATTTCTGGGGGTAGCGCCCCAGTATCAAATAAGCCACTTTCATGACAAGAAATACTGTTGGTGTCATAAACAGTAAACTGTACAACATAGCCAACTGGTGCTGTGGACAAAGGCTGCCTGTTTGGCAGCAGAAAAATTGCTCAAATATCCAAGTGGCGAAGATCACCTGTGTTTGTTTGTTGTTGTTATTTTTGTATTTGCTGTAATTGCCGCACACAAATTTCAAATGTCCGCCTGGTAATCATCTCTTTTAATACTAGACAAAACCCCAAAATGAGCGGTCTGGCTATGACCTACAATCTGATTTTTCTCTCCTTCCATAGTGATAACTTGCTTCACATGGTGATTCACATAAAGATGTTGGGAACAAGTTCACAGCACATTTTTATGAGCAGCTACAATTCTGTTTCTATGCAGCACGTTTTGGCATCAACACGCTATGATCAAGGTTATGGGGATAACCCCATTCGACTGTACTGTCTAGCACATTGGAATATATCTCATTTTGATATATATATATACAAACACTACAATATTGCTGTACTATACAAATCAATTTGGTGCAGTCAAAGAGGTGGATTCTACACAAGTTTCTAGGCACTGATGAAACATGGCATTTTGTCTACACAAAACGTAGGCTAAATCACATCAAAAGAACAAAATATGAATTTCTCAATATATTAGGATGATTTTCTTTTTTTCAACTTCGGGTAACAGCATTATCTACAATTTGCCAATGAATCAGGAAAACTCCATCACAATTACTCTTTACAAAACATTTACCTAATTGTTGTCGTGACAAACACTGTTAACAACACTACAGGGCTGAGAGGCTCACAGAAAAACTTCAAGCGAGGCTTTTTCTTGTGGCTGCAGGTCTAAGTGACTGGAATGGAAGTCAGAGGAGGGTGGGCCGGCACACTGTCGTCCCCATCGGCACGCACCTCCTTCCCGCACGAACCTGGGGGAGAGACCGCATTCTTCCCCGGAACAGGAGGGTTAGGAACGGGGCACGCGGGCAGGGTCACATCGCAGGTATCCTTGTCGACGAGCCGCTTCACCGTGCCGTACACGTTCTCGCCGAGCTCGCACTTCTTGCGCTTGGCCGTGTTTGCGGTGGCTTTCTGGGAGGTGTCCCCTTGATGTGAGGCAGAGTCGGGGGGAGAAACTGGGCGAGTGCTTGGCATGCGATGGGAGGCAGAATGGCCAAACAAGGTGAACGTAATCAGTTCCCGACAATGGATAAGCCATTGACTGTCAACCTGAAGGGGAGAAAGCAACACAGAATTGAAAATAAGATAGAGAAATGTTCAAGACCTCCTTTATCATGTGTACAATTAATATTGGCTTCATGTGTTTCATCTTCAACTATAAAGAGCAAATGCACATGTATATCATTCATTCTATTTGAGTGTCACACTCATGAAAAGCTTTTGGACATTATTGCATCACACTTTCACAGCATGAAGGCATTGGTGACTGAATATCTAAATACAATTAATCTATCAAATGAACTTATAACAGGGGAAAACTTAATAAGCCTACTTGAAAGCAATATCACACTCTACAACATAGTATTACTTAACATTTATTGTCCACATTTGTAGTGCATGAAATTTGCATGATTAGACAACTTATGTAACCAAAACCTAACATAGGACAATCATCTTGAAAAGTACTTTAGTTGGCAATTCACAATTCTGATATACATAGATGTTTTTCAATTCACAATATCTGATATTTCAGTTAAAAGTCAAAGCAATTAATAACAGAGCAGTCACTACTGAATTTGATTTCACCAAATCTGTAAAATGTGTGTGCCAACAGCAATAAGGTAAATCCATGAGACATCACACTTATTAAGAGCTTGAGGAAATGTCAAATTTGACTGATTTTGCTGTAATAGATACAGCAGGACCATGACTTGAGCAGTGTCCTTACCCGGTTGCCATTTGCACTCAGCAAAGCAGAGTGATACATTTCACCAGGCTTTGTCCTCAGTGATTGGCTGCAGAAAAAGATATGATTTGTCTAGCCAACATATCCTCAGTAGACTTGGAACACCCCCCCCCCCCCCAACTCCAATGTAACATGAGGTAAACTATAAAACTCACCTGAACCATGCGTTGCAGCACAATAGTAAGGGGAAGCCAGTCAGCAGCAAGCACTTCCAGCTCCAGGCTGAGCATGGCCAGCGCCAGAGTGGAGCCCCGGTGGGCTGCCAGCTGGTGGTTGGTCATGCACTGGCTCAGCCGGCCAGTCAGCATGGAGAGGTGGCGGGATGGGGTCATGTGGTGCAGGTCTTCCAGTAGGGTGGGGCGCTGGCTGAGCAACATGGCATGGAACTGTGGCGGGGGACGAGGATGGACATGAAAGTGTGTTGGCCGCCTAAAATCTTCATGAAAACTGATCAGTTTCTATTGGTGTTTCTTACTGTTTTTTGCAAATGTGTAGCTTCTGCTGATAGTTATCATTAAAGCGACAGTGTTACTCTCTTATATCCTCAAGCAGCTGCTTTTTGTTCTTTGCTTGGAACTTCTGCACATTACACGCAGTGATTCCAAACGAGCTCAGTTAGCAGGCAAGTGCAACATTATTGACATGAATCAACCATCATAAGACAGTATGCAGCAAGTCATCTACTTATGCTGCCCAATAAATAAAACATTTGAGGCCCTACAATGGCCTACACCTGTGGCTTCTTGAACAAAATGAAAAAAAAAAAAATCAAGTACTTACTATCTGTAGAAAATCCAAGCAGTTGACAAAGTTAAGCTCCCACTTGAGTTTGTCAAGCACTACGCGTTCCATGCGTAGCACTTCACTCACAGTACATCCACACTGACTGTCACGTACAAAGTCCTGAGTAGCTGGCACCATCTGTTGAGATGGACAGATAATCATTAAAATAAATACTCTGGGGTACACTGGTGGTAAAACAGAAAGAAAAAAAAAATGTATATCTACATGTGTATGAAAGGCAACACTTGCAAACTTGTACATATTTACAAATATACAGTACACATACACTGTTCAAAGTGAACAAAGCAATGACATTAATGGCATTAATTTGCAATGACTTTCACCATGTTTACTTTCGTTTGCTTTGTAACTACTTCATGAAATTGGAAGAATGTATGTGTACATATATTACAAATTTAAGAGGATGGAGAAAGTACAGGAACTGGTATTTGCAATGAGGGGATCTTTATCTTGTTGATGTAAGTTTTTTGGGTTTTTTTTTTTTTCCTTAGACTAGAATTGCTTCATGTACAATGCACTGGTACCCTTCAGACCAATTAAAATATGTACAACTGTACATGTTGTACAACATTTTATTACAAAAATGAATCAGTTTGGGTCTATAAGTCAGAATAATGAAGGTACAGTCAACAATCACAATATTTGGCTAGGTTTTCCATGTAGCTAAAAAGCAAATTTGAATGCAATCTGAGGGCATGTGGAAGGTAAAGCACACACAAATATGGAATGAATTTTAGAAATTGCACATCACTCTCAGTTTTCCTGGAATGTCGACATTTCCTTGTCTACCAGGATTTTTCTGATCTACAGTCTACCAGTACCGGTACTTCCCCTGAAACCTATTCCCAGTGCAACTGTGTGTACATGTACAGTATGCAATAAAAAGCAAATGACCATTAATACTGTGGTACGTCATAACACTGGCTTTGAGCCAGGTGTGACCTCCTTGTGATAGTGTTTATCAGATCCACAACTTATACATCAGCCTGAAAAGAGTCAAGTCTGTCTGCACAGTACAACGTATGTACACTGTTTTCAGTTGCAGCTTTGAATGAAATGCTTTTGTACATCAACCTTCTTAACCCGCAGTGAATAAGCAGCATTGAGGGTCTCTTGATAAACAATGTAGTGTTGATACAAACATTTGTTGTGTGTGCATCTGAATTATCAAAAGCTTGGCAAAAACTTGGATATATAATGTCTTGGCCTCTGACATAATGCAAATAGTAACCTTGAAGGTACACTGTAAATCAACAGCAGCAGTTCTATTGTCCTATGAAAAATATTCTAGCCAACAAACATATCAGGCTTGGCCATAAAAAAAAAAAAGAAATATCAGTTTGTGTTTGTTATTTTTCTATTATTCTCATTAAATATTTAACAAGAATGTTACATACTTTCTTATTCAATATAACAGAGGTAAAATCATTCCATCCACCACAAAGACTGAATAAAAAATTATAACATGTAAGATTTCATGTTCGCTCAGAAAATAACAGCAGCAACAAGCTATGTTACAGTCACACTGCTACAGGTAACTATTTGATGGTTATTACAGGCTAAGGTTGCTACAGGACACCACGGCAAATATTTCTAATTGATTCACATGAATGCATCAATGTCAATTACCTCATCTTCCTCTTTCATCTTTGCTGCCAAGAAGAAACATGTGATGGCAATGCATCGCAGGTACTTGGGTCTTGCCTACAAAGAGAATGCAGAAATACATAAAAACATTTGTCAATACATGTTCCAACATACATTAACTCTGGCTTTTGTGTTCTTTATTTCTGCTGCATATTTGTTTTGTGATATAAAGAACATATCCTCTGTAACAGTTGCCAAAATATAGAAACTGATATTCAAAACTTTCTAATCACAAGGTACATGTAATATTGACACTCTACATTTCTCTAAAAGTTCAGCACTCACATGACATGTATCACATCAAGAGTCTAGTCCTTTCATTTTTTTTTTTTTTTTTTTTTACATCAAATGTTTGGCCAGGCAGGACAAACGAAAAGTAATAACAGAAGGAAGTGACACACAGCCTGCGTAAGCATGATACCATGCATGCCAACTGCCATATCCGCCCGTACATGTATTGTACATGTATGTACTTGCACATCTCCAATTACACCCTGTTCAACATCTCCTTTACCCATTCTCCTTTAACATGCTATAACTACCTTTTACACTGAATATTGTGAGACATACCGCAACACTAGCTTTACAGTTGTGTCATCTGACTGGAAACAGATTTTAATTGTTACATTTCATCAGGTCTATTTGAATTAACCACTTTCTGTTCTCCATTCCAAATCCCCTCAAAGATACTATTGAAGGAGACATACAAGTAGCAGTTGTCTTTTCCAGACATCTACAAGGAAGACAAGTCAAGAAATATGTACATTGTACTCTGGTCGAGCTCCCCTGCGATCTGTGAGCCAACACTTCAGTCACGTGAGGTGATTCATTTTCTGTTGGATACTATTTATACATTGACCTGGTATCTGACACTTGACAAATAGCTGACGTCAAGACGGGAGAGAAGGTGCTGTCTTCACAAAGACTCATGGTGGAGTACTGATAATATCAGGCAGATAAGGGCTTGCCAGATAACACAAACTTTGTCCAGCAATTACTGATCTACTGATCGACATGCTTATACTCTTGAGCTGTACATTGTACATGCCGCATACCAAAATGTCCGAGCAAAGGTATCGATAGAATATAATGCATTACTAGATGCTGCCATTTCACTCTAAAATTTTCTGATTAGCTCTCAGTGGAGTTTCCCTCCTTGTGAGACAATGAAGTCTGAGGAGCCAGACTACCTGGTTCTAGTTTACAGGGCTCATGTACTAGGTGCTGTCAGGTTGGTCCTCTTATCTGACCTCAAGAGGGCAGACAATGTTGATCTCTTCTACTCCTGACCTTGCCATGTCAACATCAAGTCTGATAGCATCTGAAGGTTATGCCTTTCTGAGCCCACCCCCACCCCACCTGCACATTCTGATAGGAGATAGGCTCACAGCATAGAGGGCTACTGTAACAGTGCACTGGCCCAAGGTCACAATCAGTAACATGAACCCTACAAACTTTGCCCTGGAAGTACATTGTATAATTAGACTTTATACACAGTGTATCAAAATGCAGTGTATCTGAGACACCTGTTAGAATGTTTTTCAGTAACATTCTTGCTGCAAATCATGCTTGTTCAGATGTATGATAAATACGAAGGCCAAACAAAGCTCCCCACTTACTTGCGTTATCATTTTTTTTTTTAAATAGCAAACACTCGGTCTATTTGGTTTTGGCAACACATTATGCAACATGTTTTTTCTTGCATTTCACCATTCTGCATATATTGCATTCTCTACGATTTCAAAAGACATTTAGCCAGCATCCTGCAAATGGTAAAAACAACAACAAAACCATGATTGATATAAAAAGATAATAGGCCTATAAACTAATGTGCTGTCATTAAATAATAACAATAATAATAATAATAATAATAATAATAATAATAATAATAATAATGATAATAATAATAATAATAATAATAATAATAATAATAAAACAATGCCTCATTGTCTGTGAGTGTGCAAAGGGCTTTCAATCTCCCTCTCCAGTACAGTTGGCTTAAAATGTGTTATCATTACACAGGAAATTGCATGTAGCATGACTTCAAACCAAAATCTAATTTTTCCTGCTACTTGGCCTCACAGGAAAATAATAATAATAAAAAAAAAAAAAAAAATCACACGCACATGATGTGAGCTAGGAGAGACCTATGCAAAATGATCATGAAGCAGCCTCAGTTCAACTATGAAAGATCTCTGAACGCCTACTGCATACATGACAATCACAAGGAATTTCTATACAGCTGCTGCTGTCGATTAGATTTCATTGAATGAACTGTATTTTGGCATCAACCTACACGAATATAGTTTATGTTTACTGCCCTCTAAATTAGGATATGCGCAAATCACTCTCTTCCCTCTACAGCATTACCGGATTATCTTTTCAGCTGACTTTGGGGTGTCTGGATAAGCTGTCTGAGTACTTGCAGCGATGCACACAGCGAGTAATTGTATATGATCTCTTAAATCTCTCAGATCCCTAAGTCTAGATAATATCATGCCAATTTATTTTCTGAATGCACAAATAACTGAGTTGTTGTTGGCATTGAAGTGCACTGTATTATATTTCATCTTATAAACTGCCAAAATGTAGCCTTACTATTACCTTATCATTTTGCAGCATGATGACCAATGAATATGATAAGACTGTGATGGAAGAGCCTGTTATGAAGTGATTCTTGTCCCCATTATCTGTTATCTTAACAGAAATGGGGGGGGGGGGGAGGAGTATCATTATATCAGCCACAATTCCATGGAAACTGATTGTGAAGAGAAGGGATATATAGGAAAAGTTCAAACTGTACATGTGTAGTTGCTGTCTAAGCAAAAAAAAATTTGATAATAATTAAAAAAAATAAAAAATTGAAATTGAAGACTTTTTCTCGCATATTTTTTTTTTTTATTTAAAGGAAATGACAGCAAACAAAATGTTTATCATTAAGATTTTCAATGAAAGGAATCGTGTCTTACTCTATTACAACATGAATCATATTGTGTTTGCTTTGAGCAATACTTTCCCTTTCTCCAAGATTTTTTAGATGACAGCTGGTATCAACATGTTCAGCTCAAACTGATAATTGTGCATGCTTTTAATGTTATGAAAACACATTTATTCCTTGATTTTCTTGCAATTCCTTTGAGGCCTTTCTTCTTCTTCTTCTTTTGTTGTTTTCTTGTCTTAAATCATCCTGAAATACATGTAGACTTGCATCAAGGAACATGGAAGATGTACTTCATGCAACATTTTGATGATTCTTATTTGGAAAATATTTCAAATTGTCTAGCACAGGACTTGTTGTTCCACATGTTAAATAATGCACTGCACATGGTGTCTGCTCAAGAGCCCATCAGGCCTCCCTCTCCCCTCAGCCAGACACCTAGATTGTACAATGGTTTGGAAATGAGCCTAATGAGGATAACAGCAAGTTGTGCACAGTGTGTTTCTTGGATTGTGTACATAACTGGTCATCGTGGATATAGTATTCTGCAAAGACAAGAGGAGAGTAATACTGTTGTATTCAAACAGTTCAGGATTTGTATACTGTAAAACGAGGAATGTTCGCATGCATTTTAATTTCGCGAGAGCCAAGATTCACATAATTAAAATGCATGATGTGAAAGTTCTTGTCTACACTATACGAATTGAATGTCAGAGGCAACTCGCGAAAATTTCATGCCGCGAAAACATCATGTTTTACAGTAGTGGACTCACATCCAACCATTACAAGCTACAATACAAATATTACAATGTATTGTATGTAGCTGGTTACAGAATTGATGACATTTTAATACCTGCCTTTCATAGGTTGCTACAGCCAAGCTATAAAGGGACTGTGCAACAAAGGCTAAACCCCTGCTCACAGACCTCCTCTTTCTTTCTTTTGTTCGGGTCCCCAGACAGTGTATTCAGTCTGTGCTATAAAGCCTTTGAAGTCAATACTTTTGCTGTAGAACTAGAATGCAGATCTCTGCAGTTGAGCAACGCACAATTGTACAAGCTGTCATGTATGTGATAGAAGGGTTTGTGTCATGTGAACGACAAATGAAAAAACAGATATCAACTCTGGCAATTTTCTACACCATGAAATCTGTAATCTATGTCTACTTGCTACATCCTATGCAATTTAACTACTGTAATCATCAACAAGCATTTAACATACTGTTCACGAGTGTTGTTGAATACATAAATGCTTTTATTCAAACACCATGTATTACATGTATGTAGGCCTACAGGTACATGTTGTACCAGGGAGGTGTTTTCTCACCTCCCGGCATGTACAAGTACAATTTGTACATGTACATGTACATATGTACAATGTACAACGTTATACTGGCACCACCAGTTATGCTGGTGATTTGAATCTATTTAAATCTACTGTACGAGCTGAAATTTTCGCATACAGATATTTTCGCGAATTGCTACTTGGAGGACATTTTCGCGTGTTGTTAATTTCGCGGTTACGAGGGTCTAACTGAACTTAGTTAATTGCGCGTTGTTATTTTCGCGGTTCGAAGGCGATTCGCGAAATTTGCGAAAATAAAACCACCGCGAAAATTTCAGCTCGTACAGTATTTCTTTAACACACTGAAAATATCTTACACTGCTGAGTATTTCTTATTTCACGATATCAAATACTACTGTAAAACATGATATATTCGCGGCATGAATTTTTCGCAAATTGGAGCTGACGGCCTTTTTTGCGGCATGAAATTTTCACGAACTGCCATTGGCATTCAATGCATATGGTGTAGAAATGAACTTTCTGCGTGCATTTTAATTTCGCGAATCTCCGCGCTCGCGAAATTCGCAAAATTAAAATGCACGCGAACATTCCTCGTTTTACAGTACCGACGGTACATTGTACTTGTATGTGCTATAAACACACGGTAGAGGGGGGAATGGAGCATTGCTCTGTCATTGCTTCAGTACAAGCCTGGATTACAGTATTGTAAGAATGGTGCAAGAGGGGAGGGGTGAGGTTAGAAACACAAACAATAGACTTTGCACAGAATGAGAAACGTATGTGCAATGAGGCTGCAAATGGATAAAAAGGGAAATTACTTCAGCTTATGTGAATGTCAATAGATGCAAGCTCAATCAGCCACACATGCTTTACTAATTGCAACTTGAAAACTGATAAGTACAGGTCATGTACGTGTCCCATTACCATAAATTATACCAGCCAGATGGATTAAATGACACCTACTTCCCATAAGACTAAAATGAGTACATTATGCTTGGTACTATGATTGCAGTACCTTCTGTCCTCTGGCTTTGGCCATAATTTATATTGAAAATACAAGACCAATGCTGTGACTAACACTCTAACAGCATAAATCTTTGATAGCAGGCTCCAACTGCATGTTACTGCATGATACACCACAAACTCACCATAAAGTAAATAAATACAAATAAAAATAAGAGAAATGATTTGGATCTAATATGAGCAGCGACTGCTTTCTACATTTTACTCTGTCACTAACTTGTCTACTTTTACCAAGACTACAGTAACTTGTTTGGAAGAGTTGTTTGTTTGTATGTTTGTTTTGGACATTGCCTTTTAATTCTGACTAATGCGTACATCTGATGGAAATTTTGAAGAATATGATGTAATTGTCAAAGTAACAGCTTATTTCATTTTGCCAATGATGTGATGCAAGAACCTTAAAGACCACAGAAAAACAAAATCCAAGAAATATATCAGTGTGGTCAGGAAAAAACAAACAGGGTCTAGCAGAAAACCATCCCAGATGAAAATAAGCCGCAATTCAGTACACAGACAACAGTACTCTGTGACCTACGTGCATGCTTACACGTACGAGTCGGTGAAAAGCCTAGACTGCACAAGGTGTATCATGCAAGTTTGTGCACATTTCCTAATGCTGAAGCCCACAATCTGTGAGGCTGTAGAGAGCAAAGGTCATAGATCCAAATCAATACAACCCCACTCCCAACCCCACACAGAGCTTTCCCAGTTGTCATGTTCTGACATGAATACCTGCACGCATTCTATTAGAGTCTACCTGAATGAATTCTTCACAATTTTCTTTAAAACACTGCTTACACGTATGATAACCTTAATGAGAACGTCAGAGTACTGATTTTTCAGAAATGTGATACAACAGCATTTACACACGCAAAAAGAAGCGGGGAGAGAACAGATTGGGTGACATTTTAAGTCCAATATGTCATGTCGTATGAACTGTTTACTGTATTCATCATGACCTGACATGTTTACTCAGGCATTCATGGGCGTATGATTCATTAAATAATAATGTCATAAACAGCCTGATTATCTTACAAATCTGCATGTGACCATAAAGCAATAAAGAACAAATCAGGTTTAAAGAAAAGGTGGGATAGGACAACATGCTTCACCAAATTTTGTCCGCTGCTCAAAATCCATTAATCTGTGTCATCTAAAACAAATGCATGCTTTGCATACTCTGCTTTGTTTGATTACAGGAAGATTTCTGTGCAGGTTATAGATAATTTGCTAAGTGTTCCAAGTCATTCAAAGTTTTTTCCCCCCTCCTGGACATGTCTCATGAAAAGTGCATGATAAACATTCAGTCTGAGACCTTGTTAAAAGGGCAAACCTATTAGTCCAAGAGCATTAGTTGTAACCTGGACATTTTTGGTAACAAGCTGATTTTTTCAGGAAAGGTCCAGAAAAATGTCTAGAATAACATACTAAAAGTCCTCATAAATCCTCTTTGAGCGTTTTCCGCAATCCAAGATGGCGTCCAAAATGGCCGCCATATCCAGAAATTCTTATAACTTTTCAACCAGAGAACCCAAATACAAAATTTAAATGCCTAAATATATGTTTTGAAGCATGAGGAACTCAATAAAACACATATTAAGAGATGTTGATGCACGCAAGAACCATAATCCAAGATGGAGTCCAAAATGGCCGCCATATTTTAAAATTCTTATAACTTTTCAACCAAGTAACCCAAATACAAAATTTAAATGTCTAAATATATGTTTTGAAGGATGAAGAACTCAATAAAATACATATTAAGAGATGTTGACGGACATAAGTACCGTAATCCAAGATGGCGTCCAAAATGACCGCCATTTCCTGATTTTTTTTTCTCATAATTTTGCAAGTAGATTTCAACTGTACACACTTGTAATGTCGAAATATACGTTTTGAGTCACAGGGAACAAAGTATAATACTTATTCGGAGATTTTGAAACACAAATAAAGCATTTAAGCACTTCAGAAATTCAAAATGGTGTCCAAAATGGCTGCCATTTCCTGTTTTTCTCATAACCCTGCAACTACGTAACCGCGATGCGCACTTACTGAGACATAAGGAACCCAACAAAATACTTATTCAGTGATCTTGAAGCACGTAAGTACAAATAAAACAACGCGAGTTCTTCGCGAAAACCAAATGTTGCCCAAAATGGCCGCCGTTTGTTTATCACGAGACAAAGATATTCAACATAATGTTCGAGATCCAACAACTCAGATGGTCTGGTGGTAAAGGTTTGCTTGGATGCATTCCCCCCCCCCCCCCCCCCCTTGGGGAAAGGTGTGACCTGTACAATCATTATTTTCCAAATATTCATCCTGAAGTCATTGAATTGCAATCATAAAAATGCAAAACGTCCCTCGCTCGGCCCCTTTCCATAGACTTTGTACACTTTTGAGATTAACAAATTTCCGAATTTGTCATCAAAAAGTGTGCACTAGATCTTTCACTTACAAAATGCAAAAGTAAGGGTAATTTGCCCTTCCTACAAAATCCTTCCACCGCTCACTTCCCCAATATAAATTAAATACCCCTTTGATTAACAATTCCCAAATATTGCATCGAATGTATGTAAATGATATAATTATTTTCATTTCAATTTAAGTGTAATAGCTCCCTGGAGTTGGAGGGGATGGGGATACTGAGACAATGAATTATCTACCCTTTAAGGATGGACAATCAATATAACACCAAAGGTGAACTAGGCCGGTTAATGATCATAGAAATGCCAAACTCCCTCCAGTCGAAAGGGATCCCCCCCCCCCCCCACATCCTCTACTAGCTCATTGCCTTGCATATACTAGTCTTTATTCTTTATTCTGTACTTACACTTTTTAATAGAAACAACAATCTGGTATGTCATCAACATTGTGCACCATAAAACCCCTATATCTTGAAAGAAAAAACAAAAAACCTCCATTTTGTGGGAGGGTGCATCACCCTATACACCTCCCCTGCATATTTCCATTAGTAATATATATTTTCTTACTTTTAGGACAAAAACAAATCTCAGATATTTCACCAAAAGAGTGTGCTAAATCTCTGAATTTCAAATGGGAAAATGCCAAAATCTCCATCGTATGGGAAGGAGTATTCTCCCCACACACTTCCCCCTCCCCGACACTTTCCTGAATTCGTTCTTCCAGCGTTAAATAGAAAACAAATATCAAATATTTCCCCAAATAGGTGCAACAGATCTGTAAATTTCAAGTCTGAAAATACGAAATTATGCCCTCGTGTGGAAGCGGGCATCCCTATGACTGCGCACTTCCATGATTACATAACTTTTTGTTCCTTTTTATGGAAACAAAAAAATTAATATTTCACCAATATGGTGCATCCATGTCTGAATATCAAGTCTGAAAATGCAAAATCTCCCTCATGTTGGGGGGAGGGGATCCCCTTCCACCCCCTCCCATATATTGCCCATTTCCCTGAAAACTCTTTATATATTTCCTACTCTTTGATGGAAACAATTCAATATCTTACCAAACGTTTGCACTATATGTTTCACTTTCGAGTAAAAAAAAGAAGATCCCTCGTGTGGGAGAGGAGTATTCCTCCTCCATGTACCAATAACTATGAGTGCCACATTCTCTGATTTCTATCTGTAATATAATTTTACCTAATCTACACGAAATGAATAGGCCACCCTAAGATAATTTAGACACTTTGTTTTAAGGTGGAGCAATACACTGCAGCAAAGAGATTCACTGTCATTTGATGAATTACACATTATTTTGTCGCACATGAAGAAACTAATTTTCAACAGTTATGTAGCACAGACATCAGAAAGAATTGTTTTTACTTCTTGAGTGATAACTGACAGTTTCAAATGTAACTCACCTCATGGTAGACATCAAATTCGTTGGTAATAAAAAAGGGCTAGTACTAAATTTTCATTTCATGTGCTTGAGGTGACGAAAATAGAGCATGTGGTAAAAAGATCTAGTAGGCTCTCTGCTTAGCAACATATCTGATGGTGAATGTTTCTATCGAAACAAGGACACACTCAATGGCCCGAATTCACGAAGGTGGTACAAATGAAACCATGGTCTAAACCATGGACAAAAACCATGGAGCGCCAAGTGTTGCATGGAAAATTTCGTTACAAAACCAGTCATTTCGTCGGTGAAATGATTATTTTGTAACGAAATGACAACATTTTGTAACTAAATGAACATTTCGTCCACGAAATGATAATTTCATTATCGAAACGGTCATTTTGTCGACGAAAATGACCAATCTTGTAACGAAATATTCCGTGCAACACTTGGCGCTCCATGGTTTTTGTCCATGGTTTAAACCATGGTTTAATTTGTACCACCTTCGTGAATTCGGGCCCTTGAGTTTAACATCCAAATGTTTTATTTGTATACTTTACTCATAAGAACTATTTGTAAATAAAAAGCTATACTAACATCTATTTACATAATTGTGAGATAAAATTGTGACTGCCAGCCATTTTGCACGCCATTTTGCATTTTAGGAAGAGCTCGAGCGGTTTAATCTGGACATGCGTGCGTCAACATCTCTTAATATTTATTTCATTGAGTTCTTTATAAATGTTTCGAAACATAGACACTTAAATTCTGTATTGGGTTGCCTATTTGAAATATTTCAGAAAATGGCGGCAATTTTGGATGCCATCTTGGATTACGGTACTTATGTCCGTCAACATCTCTTAATATATATTTTAATGAGTTCTTCATCCTTCAAAACATATATTTAGACATTTAAATTTTGTAATTGGGTTACCTGGCTGGAAAGTTATCAGAATTTCAAAATATGGCGGCCATTTTGGATGCCATCTTGGATTACGGTACTTATGTCCGTCAACATCTCTTAATATGTATTTTATTGAGTTCTTCATGCTTCAAAACATATATTTACACATTTAAATTTTGTATTAGGGTTACCTGGCTGGAAAGTTATAAGAATTTCAAAATATGGCGGCCATTTTGGACGCCATCTTGGATTACCGTACTCGCGTGCATCAAAATCTCTTGATATGTGTTTTATTGAGTTCTTCATGCTTCAAAACATATATTTAGACATTTAAATTTTGTATTTTGGTTCTCTGGTTGAGAAGTTATAAGAATTTCTGGAAATGGCGGCCATTTTGGACGCCATCTTGGATTGCGGAAAACGCTCAAAGAGGATTCATGAGGACTTTTAGTATGTTATTCTAGACATTTTTCTGGACCTATCCTGAAAAAATCAGCTTGTTACCAAAAATGTCCAGGTTTAAGCCTTTTTTGACCTAATGCTCTTGGACTATATGGAATTTGCAATGTTATATGCATGTTACATGTACCTCTTTTAATGTGAATAGTCTTACACAGTGGCTCTTCTGAAAACCATTACCCCTTCTCTTTTATTAAAGTCGATTACTGCACAATAGTGAACTTGCTGCACAATTTTGGAAAAAATAACATTCAAGAACAGCAACAAATTTTGTCGCATATTTCATCAAGACAAACTATACAAGATGTCTTGTCTATCAGACTGTCATGGTGTAGGTATAAATATAAAAGCAGAGCTCTGAGTCATCCATCTGGGTCTAATTTGGGAAGCACCCCTCCGAACATTGCTGGCCTCGATACAGTCACCAACACTCATTCCCAATATCCACAACCAGGTCTGGCTAGGAATCAATTTCCCTCCTTCCTATTTTCCTTTCTCTCCAGGTCACCAGCAACAGCTCTGATTAAATCACCTTTCACAAACTGACACTGCTATCATGACATACAAGGACAGGTTAGAGGAAGAGAGATTGAAAATAGAATACAGAAAAATCTCCTTCATCAGTCCTTTCTCTCAAGTTCCCCATCCCCCCCCCCCCCCCCCGATCCAACGGACTTCAATGCATTAAACATATAAAGAAATGTACATGGTGTCAAACACAAACTGCACTACATTTTTTATTACTGCCAGCCACTGCATGTGATTTGTGTGCACAGACAGAATGCTTCACTCAGTCAGTGTAGAAAGTTGTACCTTTAACAATCTGATGACTGCCTTGAATCCATGATGGACCTATATTTTGAAAGGATGTCCTACCAGCATCTGTGAATACCTTCTTTATTACCCACAATGACATTTCCTCTTTTATCATGGCACTTGAGTTTAGGGATCCAAAGTGATAATGAAACACAGAAGGCAGAGCGCAAAGCCAAACAAGTTGTACTCTTTTTAAGAAGAAGCTACAGTGTTTAAGTGAACGGCTGGGTAGACAAGGGCAAAAATTTTTTTAAAGGTGTGGCATGAGGTTTTACAAAGAGGAAAAATAATACCAAGCCTACCTTCACTGCCATGAGGAAGTGATCCAGCAACGTGACACTCAACATGAATGTTTCTGGACAGAAACGGAACTTGACATTCAGTTCCAACAACCACTGCACCATCTCATCTCGCTGACTGGGCCCGATCTCTGCCTCCTGCACACATACATTGTAGGAACATAAAGACACTTGTCACATGAATATCCTCTTTTCACACTTTGTATGTATACTGTATAAGCTGTTATTTTCGTGAGGGTTTAATTTTCGCGAATTTCGCGAATTGCAGTTGGATCGCGAATTTAACAACATGCGAAATTGTCTCCATGCGTTTTGTTAATAGAGCATTAACGTAAGCGTCGGCGTCGATTCGCGAAAACAACATCTCGCGAAAATGTCTATGACCTCGTCATTCGCGAAAATAATGGCGTATACAGTATTATACAAGCACGTTGAAGTTGCTACTACATAGTATTCATGACAGACACATGCACTAGTACATACTGATCCTTTGTCGAAGAACTTGACTTTGTTAAAAATGAAATAATTTGTATCAGTTTTTTTTTCTTTGTTCTGCTTTCATGTTTTTATTGTTTTCTTGGAGGAGGGCATTGATGTCAAATATACAAAATCAGCAGATAGAAGATCGCCAGAGAACAAATTAATACATTACTCTTGACAAAATTCAACAAAGATAAATAAGACATTAATATCAATTACGGTTCTACACTGATTACCTGGTACAGACATAATCTTCTACCAAGCTCCAATTTAAATACTAGTATAAAATAACTAAGATCATTTCCTCTCTCCTCATATGCATATAAATTTACTTAAAAATTACATTTGAATGGTAACCAAATCTCTGTTAAAGTGTTGGAAAAGAAAAGAAAAGAATGAGAAAACAAAACTTAATTTCCTCTTCTTTATACTATGAAACTACTTTGCAATTGTTTGAATTAACCCTGTGCTACAAGAGTCCAGTCCAACATTACCCAAAGACCTTTATGCAGTGGACATGTTATGTAAACTCATTCTGCCCATTGAAGGGTGACATCAAGCAGAATGTATGCACAGACGAATCAGCTGCAAACACCCTTACCTGTGGCCCCATGTATGTAGTCCATGTGCATGTACAGTGGACTTTTATGGGTATCTCAAGTGTGTGTGTGTGTGTTTGCATGTGTAATCATGTGTTAAAGTAGCCATTTTTTTTTTTTGTGGCTTATTTGTATTTTATGATTATCCCATGATACTGAACACTGTAAATCAGTTATTCTCTCATCACGCTTATATTTGCAGAGTAAGATGATTCTAGATTACTGTGTATTAATCAAGTTGAATGATTGCTGCTTTCGTTTCTACTTTCAATTTTCAAACTTACACCATAAATCATACCATCAGCGATTTATAAACTGCTATCTAGACTAAAGCAAAAATCTCAACAACCTTCAGATTTCAACTTCTACTTTCCACATTCCTTCTTCTTTTTCTTTATCAACTCTGGGTGTGAATGTTTTATTATTATTTTTTTTTCATACCCATATAATTTAGCACTTGGGTTGTCTTCTGGGTATAGGCCTAACAGTTGTTAGTTAAACAAACTCCTCAATCACTGAAAAACATACCAACATCTACTTTGAAAATATATATTAAATGAATTCACAATTCATGCATGAGAATGGATAGGTAATTTACAAAGAGGGGTCAAAACGACTGAACTAGTGCTTTCCTGGAAATTCCTGGACAATTCATTACGTACATAGGTACTATCTTTAGCTCCTGGTCTCATTTACAATATCATGTTTTTTGTTTGTTTTTTATATCTCAAGAATGAAAACTGAGTACAGATTAAACAAAGGACATATCATATTGACAGACTGACTTCTTTCATACGAACAAAAATAAAAAAAAAGTTGGAGGCAACACATGTACACACTTACACTGTTGTTTGGGGGCTTTATGAGCAGAGGTTTCCATGACTGGTGTTCCTTGTTGATGGCGCTGCACAAACGAGTGCGAAGCTCCTTCAACTGGACTCTTTTAACAGAGCTGTCCAACATTGTGACACCAGTCTACCGTCTCACTCTTAGCTACCAAGGGGACCTGCCAACGAATTGATACATTTTATAATAAATCATACAATTCAATACCAGTATAATCTCACAACTGATTTACTGAATTAGAGAATATGATTTAGTGTACCATGACAGTATAACTTTTTTGCATCTCATGTATAAATGAACAAGTGATCTGTGACAGATACACAAATATGACTGAACATACAAGAAAATGTTCTGATATTCCAAAAGAATGCTAAAGGATCATGCGATACTAAGTACTTGATTAAGTTAAGTCACAACTGTTTTGATATTCATCTGATTTTGCTTTTACCAAAATGTTTACATTCTCCTTGCTTTATTGGTTTCTTTATGGTTACACAAAGTTCAGAATTTTGCATTAGATGCTATAGATTTACAACATTTAAAATCTCCAGTTGGCATTTTGGCCTGAATGTCAATTAGTAATTACTCATTTCACATTAGATCTACATTCACTTACCTGACATGGACAAGAATATATGAATTGATCAATATTCAAGCATATTCTGGTTAGGTCAAAGTTTATGATTATTGTCTTTTTCAGAAGGCACCATTCAGATTTGCCTGCTTAAAAACTGCGAACAATTTATCCATGTCAGAGAGCCGAAATTTACTGCATTGCTGGCTTGAGTTTTAGCTTACAAATAAACTATATAAGGGGAAGGCCAAAGTTTCTAACTCTAAATAGTCTACCTAAACAAGTAACAAGATGTCTAAAAATGCAAAACCTATTGACATCGTTTCGTATGCTCTGTCACCTTCCTTATCCATGGCATTATCTATACACTGCTCTGCATCGCAGTAGAACCTCTGTAGGTCCCTACCTAGATCCAGTCAGAATGGTATAGGCCTAGTGACATACAATGTCAATGATGCAATGTCATGAAAGTTCTAGAACATCTGATATAAAACGTCTTCTGTCTAACGTTAGTCAGTATAGGCGAGTAAGGTCCCACAACAAAATTGTCAGTATAGGTGAGTTGAGTAAGGTCCCACAACAAAATTGTCAAAAACAATCACTGGCTTTTCACTGCTGGGTGGACACTGTTGAAAAAATAAGATAAATCACTGAATAAATAACAATATTCTTAACCTTACCTTCTCAATCCATATGCATTCCTACTATGAGATTCCGCAAACATTACTGACCCATCACAATCACTATCAGAAATGAAAACATACTCAGGGTCCAGTAGATAGGATTCGAATACAGCAGTAGGCGTAGGCCTACTTTGTTTTGTTACGAGCCGGAGAAGTTCGTTAGGCGTTACTGCAGAAACCGCCCAATACACAACGGCCAGCAACGCTGGGTTGCGTCGACAGCCTACGCTACCGGCTCGGCAGAAATAATTTGGCAAAACTGAATCGTCTTACCTTCTCCCAAAAACAGCGGCACAAGCGACGCCTGAACGAACCACCCTGATCCATAAGCGTCCGTGAAGACCTGGAAAGCCGATCTAGTTCATTGTTGTCTCCATTTTGATTAACTTACTCTAATTTAGGTATAAATAATAAAAATAAAAATGAAAACAATTCCGGGCCCGTACAGAAATTTTCTTCCGTCGCCGGCTTCGTACGGGGTACGCTTGTCTACCACATAGAGCCAAGTCGCCCTAATCATTGTTTACTGGGCCTATTCACATGTCCTAGATGACAAATTAGTCCGCGTGTCAATGTCAAAAGTACGTAATTGTTTGAAGTTTTCCCTGTCTTGATGATCCCTTTATAGGCATGATACATATTACAGTTAAACAGTAACATAACAATCATAATATGCGGATTTATTACCCATTTGAGGCATTTATATACCAGTGACTACATTAAGATTACGCCAGTAGCGTAGTCATATCGATCAGCTGGTCTGTTGTGCTACGACCTTTCAATCATGCAAAAATCCCCTTCGTCACGTACGTCACTCGAGCTAGCTTTTCACGATCGTTTTTCCTCATCCAAACCCACATCTAGTTCCGTTCTTACGCACCCGGAAATCGGTACGAAAAACTGCAAAATACACCGGAACAAACTAGTAATTTTCTTGCAGTCATTTCCTATTTAGAGAGAAATGTCTCTGCTTCTATAGATCTTTCATTTTTCCTATCTCAGTAGTTGTCGTAAGATATTTTAAAACAAATTAAATTCATCGTCTTTAGTCCGGACAGGAGTTCCATTGCCCATATAAACGCACGTACTCTACTCTACGTACGCGGCCGAAGTAACAGCAGAGAGAGCCGAGAGTGGGCGGACGGACAATAGGTGGCAGCTGACGAGAGCGCCAAATTCAAACGGTCTCTTGGCTTTTTGAAGGCCCCTGGATTTTCGTACTCACTGGCTGTTTACGAAGCCATTGCTCTTCATTGTTTACTCGCAGACAAAGGGACCGGGTGCTGATGGCGGCTGTTTGATACGGAAGGCGCTAGCTCGAAGTTCAAGAAGCATTTTTCTTTCCAAACAAACATCGTAAAGACCGTGACAAAACTGATCTATATATTCTTGATCATAATAACTGCAATGTTTTAATCACACAAATCACATTTTTTTTTTTTAGTGATCGTTTATTTAAACAAAAGACCATGGACTGAAACACAATTAAATCTAGTAATCTCACTTTTCATATGCTATGAGATACACTGTATATGTTTCCTGACTGTCCATAGATATTCTAAAGCACTTTGTTTTATTTCCCGCCTGATTACTATTACTGATTGTGTGAGCAAGTCAAGATTGATCACTGTATTATGACGTATCGTTAACAGGGGCGGATCCAGGAATTCTGTAAAAGGGGGGGGGGGGGCGCAACTAATATTTCTGGTGCCACTTCCGTGTTTCTTTTCATTTTTTCTTTTTATTTCTTTTGTAAAATAAAGGGGGCGTGCGCCGGTTGCGCCCCCCCCCCCCCCTGGATCTGCCACTGGCTAATAAATGACTGAAACTATGAATTCAGCGTTAGGGTATTGACTTGTTTTCCTGATTATATCAAATTTGATACAAAAATGATACTGCTGAATTACAAAGTAAATGCATGGCTTGTCCTGAACTAAGAGCCTCTTTAAGCCGATTAATGTGGGCCATACAATGTTACACAATATACCCTTAGTCTACGTGAATAAACGTTAAAGTTACATATATCGTGTCATCAATACATATTTCTGTAAATAAAAAAAAAGCACAACAGACTTAAAGAGGAAATCCAGTCCAAATGTAAGTTAGTCTGATATAAAAGAGTAAAATTTCACGAGTTCAACGGCACAAATTTGACTGAAATCGGATGAAAATAAGGAAGTTATGAAATTTTGAAATTTTGATAATTTCTCCAAAACAGTTCTTGTACAGTGGGTATGAATATGCCAATGAGTGAGCTAACATGTCATACCCTCACAATTTTCCATTGATTGTGTACCAAAAAAAAAAAATGACGAAAATTCATTGTTTCTGTCATTGAAGTCTGAAACATGATGTTATTCCTGGTTGAATAACTTCAGAATAGGCCTAGTGATCAGTTGAGGATTTGAGTCTCGGGCATAATTGCGTTTGAATGAAAAACTGCAAATTTCAAAAATTTTTGGACAAACTATATGGTAAGTTGTTGGGGAATGACATGATCACTCTGCCATTTGCATATTCATATTGACTGTTCAAGAACTGTTTCCTCAAAAAATAGCGAAACTTTAATGTCATAACTTTTTTATTTTCATCCGATTTCGATCAAATTTATACCGTTGAACTCGTAATAATTTTCTCTTTCTTATCAGACTAACTTATATTTGGACTGGATTTCCCCTTTAAAGTAAAAAAAAAATGTACACCTATGGATCAACGTATAAAAGCCGCTTTACAGTAAAAATTGAGTCATTATCAATGACGTGCGTTTAAAAGACTGCAATTGAAGAACACTGTTCAGTTTTTGTGCGTTTGTGCATGTGTGTGTCATTATAGGTCACGTTGATATTGTGATAGCATGTGTACATACAATCAACTTCTTACGCGTCCTATGCTAACATGGTGGCCATAAGTTATAGAGCATAAAACGATGTCTATAGTGAATCCACGTCTATAAAAAAAAACACGGTAATTTTTGTATTTAGGCCTATTCGATCGCATCTTGCAATGAATGGTAGAAAGCACTTGGGTGGGGAAACGTCGTTTTCTGGTTTCTCGAATTGCAATGATGGGATGAATCCTTCGGTGGTTCTGATGTATTCAAGTTTTATGATTGATGCTGTACTGTGCATTTCTCCATAATAACACCGGAATGTTTTACATAATTTTACTCGAGATTTTTTTTTTTCATAGTGTAGGTGCATGGAGGTTGTCGCGTGCCTATATTCATGATAATTATGATATATTATTTATCATGACATGATCACAGGCTGCGAATTAAAAAGGATGGAAAGTTTTTGTTTTTTTTCTTTCAAGCCTCCATGCAGCGCCATGCTACGACAGAAAACTGCAGTACTTTACGATCCATTAAAACTACACAATGGATAAAATCAATGAATATAATATACACTTATAACAAAAACACAAAATTTGTAGGCCAAAATTATCTGGGTCAATTGCGTAACTACAACGATATATAATACCGAGTCCGGTGATGTGAGTCGACAACTCGGTCAGTTACGTAACATCATGCACAACGAACGTGCATGAGTTCGCTAATGTTTGTCCGTGGATTAAAACACCATACCCCAAGGACCTTTTCTATTACAAGTCAGATTGATCGACATTTAATCTCCTTGGCTTGTGTTTTATATTTGATGTTTGATCAGACCATGGGCCGTACCAGATATGCCCTACCCAGACTGTCCCTACTACAATCAGAAAGGCAAGACTTCATGCCTGTACAATCTTGGTGGGGTGGGGGGGGGGGTGATCCCACAGGCAACGCCCATGAGTCTGTCGCTACTTCGAGACGCGTAGGGATAGTCTTTACAATTCTGTCACATCGCAAGAATTATTGTCCTAAAACACGAAAGTTGTATGATTGTCAGACATATGACCTTACTGAGCTGTAAAAAACTACGGCGATTTTCATTAAATTTTGCCTAGATCATAATAAAGTTGTCCATTAAAAGATGCTTACGTTTGTAGTCGAAATGTCAGAAGTCATAAGGAGTACAGGTGCGTAATCCAAGACTATCTGTATCATCGCGCGTATGCAGACAACTGTGAACGGTCGAGCTCCTCCATTGTGCAGGTGCATCTGTGTTCGCTTTTCCGATTTGTACCATAGCTTAGGCGATCGCTCGTTTCTCATCAACATTTTAGTGCATGAGAGAGAGAGAGAGAGAAAAAAAAAGGGGGGTGTGGTGTAGTGGTGCATTATAAGAAAAATTATCAAAAAATATATATTAAAAAAAAATCCTTTGGTATGTTCATAGCCTTATTTCGACCAAAAATATTACGCTCTCATGTAAGTCAACAACCCGATAACTCTCAAATAAGATAAAAATAAATCGTTATAATTAAGTATGTAATGCTTGCCTCTGTCTGCGAACTTTCTAGATGATAAATTGGGAAAAATACATGTATAACAATAAATGAATGAATGCATAAATAAATAACCTTACAAACAGTAAAGACAGTAATGTAAAGCTACAGTGAGAAACTATACTCTCGTTTACTGATGATTTAGCCTAGAGAGGTTCATATGATATTTCCCCTTGACCTTAATCTTCAAGGATCAGGGATTATCGGATATTTGTGTACACTCAAATCGAGTACAGTCATCTCCATTTTTTTTTTTTAAATCTACGGTCTCTTCTCACTTTCCCACTGCAAGCACCCCTCCTTCCTCCCCACCCCCAACCACTCAACGAGATCTCATTCATCCGCACATTTTGAATTCTTACCCATGGCATAATAATTATGCTCGCATCACGTGGGGAAAAAAAAAATCTTGAATCAGAAAACATTCGTGAGGCTATAAGATGTGTCATTTTGGTTGCTGTGTTTTACCGATCACCCATGTACATGCACATGCAGCTCAACTTGTCTAACTTCTGAAGAAAATGTGCCAAAATGCAACGACAGGTTAATGTATAAGTGTAACCATTCAGTGAATGAAATTCATTTGGAATTTGCATAGATAAAACACAGTATTCTTACATCCACTGCTGTTTGATGAAGTCATTATTTTGTGTCCTGATAGATGATTTATAGTCCTCTTAGACGGCTTTCATTTTCAGCTCTTTTTGGGGGTTGTTTTTTGAAGAAAATGCCTATGAAATCATCATATCCGTGTACATGGAGAAACTACACATTCAACTGATATGGACATCAACGACATCGACCGCAGCCATCGACTTGGTCCAGCTCCAACTACGGGATCCAAGTGACCATTGCAGCGCAGGAGACAGGAAAATGCCCTGCAACCTCATCGTGAAATTCTCAAATTATAGAATTCACGAAAAGTGGCATGAATCCGGTGTTTGAATGAATCTCGAAGAGTCTACAGAATGAAGCAGTGGCGGATCCAGAGCGGGGCGCACCGGGCGCGCGCCCCCTCTTTATTATTATTATTATTATTATTATTTTGTTAAAACAAAAGAAATAAAAAGAAAAATGGGGGGGGGGGCGCTCTTGCGCTCCCTTTAATTTTGTAAAGGCGCCTCCCCTTTACGGAAATCCTGGATCCGCCCCTGTGAAGTCATCTTCATCAACGAGACCCTAACCAGGGAGGTGAGAGGAAACCACTCTCCTCCCTGCCCTTTAACGAAGGAAGGAGCCCATCTGTTCTGGAGAATAAAAGAAAAGAAAAAAGCAAACAAGAAAAAAAAAATATCACAAACTCTGGATGCATGAAACACCGAACAGCGTCCGCATCGAAGTGACTCGTAATTCAGATCTTAACGAAACTAACCAATTTGAACATTATTGATGAACTGACAATTCTATTGCTGTCACACTTCTTATGTTTGTTACACCAGTGTATACTTCATCTGATTGCGTGGCAATGTGTTAGGTAGGATAAACGTGTTAAAAACAACCAAGGAGCATTGAAATATAATATATACGCAGCGTCATAAAATGGGTAAAATTGAATGTATATTAAAAAGTCGAAATACAATGGCATTGATCTGAGACGAAATAAAAAAAATAAGGAAACGGCATTCTGAAGAAAATAGAAATATTATAGAAATAAAGCTGAGGGGTTAAATAAAAGGTTAATTGTTTGTCATTGTAATTAAATGTCTGATAGTGTTAATCCAGTTAAGAAAAAGGTGGAAGGTACTCAAAGATTTATTGCCAAATAAGAAAGTAAATATTGAACCAAACGATGGGGAATCGGTTGATGATTTCCATATGAGGATTGTTTCAAAGTATTATGTTCAATGATGATGTTGGCAAAAATATGTTGTAGTATTAATAATGGAAGGAATGATAAGATCCAGCAACAACAAAAGTGCTTGAATTATGTCAACCATGTACAGATACAGATACAGATATTTTTTTATTAGTCTTTCTTCCAACAAAAAAGATAATCATTTTCCAGGTGAAAAAATACAATACAAATTATACAAAGTACACTGTATACATAATTCAGACATGAAAAAATAACTACAACAATATAACTTAGCAGTCGCACATAATATACAATCCACGTAAATTTAAAACACAATTAAAATATCTTCACAATCATAATACAGAGTAACCAGGAAGAGAGACTAATAAGAGATAAAAAGATAGAGAGAGAAAGAAATAAGAAAGAGAGTGAGGGAGAAAGAAATAAGAAAGAGAGTGAGGGAGAAAGAAATAAGAAAGAGAGTGAGGGAGAAAGAAAAAAAGGGGAAAAAAAGGGAAACACCCAACTAGAAGTGGTAAAAAGAAAGGAAAAGTCTGATATACAGAAAAGAAAAGGGACATCATTTATGCACTGCACTATGTTTAAATTAAATTACAAGAAAGAAATACATATACAAAGACTGCATGCTGTACGAACTCCTTTTTCTTTTGATGAAAATATTATAAGTATAATTCTGTTCAAATGAAATTACAGAAACTCAACAGTCAATGTGTAGAACTGGATGAACTTCATTCCAAAGTTTTGAAAATAAGCGTTCCATTAGACCTTTATATGCATATATCTTTAATCAATCGTTAGTTGGAAACATGTTCCACCCTCGTTTATCTAAGTTTGCTAAATACCTGTACCTGTACCTAAAAAGGAAGTTCAGAGTGACATAGACAATTATCGTCCTATATCACTTTTAGTCAGTATAATGATAGCAATAAATTAAAAATCGTTTTCGAAAAAGCAGTTCACTTTCAGCTTCTATAGCTACTTGGATGGTTGAGAAGATCTGTTAAAGGGACACCAATCAGTTTTTAGATCCAGTCACGCAACCACAAGATTTGAGACTTTTTGTCTGAGAACCTTGACAAAGGCAATGTGATTGCGGGGCAGTCTTTTTAGACTTAACAAAGGTCTTTGAAATCACACCTCATAATGACTTGCTTTTAGGAATTGCCGTACTAAGGCATCAAAGAAACTGAACTGTAGATAGAAGTTTGAGACTTATTACGTAACTGGGAGCGATGCCTTACAAAGGCAGATCTGAATTTCTCCCCGTTCAATCAGGGAGGTGGAACCCTCCCTGGTTCAATCAGGGGTCTCGGGGTTCAATACTATAGGGTCGTTGCCCTCTATCCTTCAGTCCTTTGAGTAAACTGATCGCATTATGCAGACGACACGGCAATATTTCACCCATGCATGCATTGTAGAATATAATGCCGACACAGTACAAGAACAACTCCTGTATGCTCTGCTCCTGTAACCTATTGAAACGGTATACGGTCTTCAAATATCTGATAGATAAAAAGAAAGTTATGTTACATAGATCTTGTTGTGATCTTGTTATTCAAATTTGTATGAATGGCAAGCCCTTATGACTGTATGTCGTGGGATTCAAGCATGCTTGAACATATTCAATATTGACTGGTCTCCCTATGCAAATGTATATTTAAGTCATCAAAATTTCTCGTGATTAATCAAATCTTCAAAGTAATGAAATTTTTGCGTTGAGTTGTTGTTATTGTAATTGATTGACTATTTACGTCGGTGTAAGACAATATGTCAAAACAGTTGCAATAAGAATCAAATCTTTATTTGACGCGTAAAATTATGAACGTGCCCGTCGTGTATTTTTCTCTTATACATCACACACTGTTGTCTCTATAGCAAAGACATGATCAGATTGGAACGAAGCCAGGTAACAAGTATGTTTCCTTGGTGTTGAATTGTGGTAGATTATGTCAACACAACCTCGCTCTTCATACTCCAAAAAAGGTATTCAAATGACAATACAATTATTGTGTTATGGTGGATATTGCCTACAAATCGTTACACAATATTTAGCCTCACTATTAACATGATTAAATGCGTTGTTAATCTTGTGACTGGGCGTTCTGTATTATACCTAAAGCACTCGGTATGCCCTTTTTTTTTCCTTTTCTTTTTTTTTTTTGCCAATTACAATATGTACCAAAACCTAGAGCGCTGTGGGGGCGCTGTGGCATTGTGGATAAGACTCCCGAATCCCGATCGGAGGATCCGAGTTCGAATCCCGCCCAGTGCTTACGTCCTTGGACAAGATTCAAGATTCAACTTTATTTTCACTTCCATCAAATAAACAAAGAAATTATATACATTGCATATGTACAGTATATTTGTGATACATGCAGAACGTAATTTGACAATGTACATGTGAAAATGAGAAGTAGATGCAATTACATCTTTGTTAATATATTATACATAAAGCGTATAATTTGGGAACGGAAAAAGAAAGAAAAGGAAAAAAGGGAGAAAAAAAGAGAAAAAAAAAAGGAAAAAAGGGGGAAAAACTACAGCACGTGCCATCGTGGACGCAAGCAATCTAGATTCCATAATGTGAAATAAGTAATGAAATACAAGCTGGATTGAATATAATGCAAAACATTTTTTTATACGTAATTATGTTGGTAAGAATGCAGGAGAAAGAGAGAACAGAGACATCGTTATATTTAGAACACAGACAGTAACATAATTAGAAGGAGGACTTCTGTAAAAAAAAGAGTGATGACTTGACTGAGATGATAAAGGGAAACTAACTCGGTTGGATGTTGTAAAATTTCAATAAAAATAACTTTAAATTTCTTTTAAATAATAACTTTTAAAAAGTAACTTTAAATTTCAATAAGAATAACTTTGAATCAATTTTACCCACCATGTCCCTCTCGATCCAGGTGTATAAATGGTTACCTGGCAACGCTATAGGGTACTAATAATGACAGGGCCCTGTGGTAGAGTAGTGGTAACGCTGAAGAGGCTACCCTGGGTAAACAAGACCTTATTATTATTATTATTATTATTATTATTATTATTATTATTATTATTATTATTATTATTATTATTATTATTATTATTACTATTATTATTATTATTATTATTATTATTATTATTATTATTATTATTATTATTATTATTATTATTATTATCATCATTATCATTATCATTATTATAAGCAGCTTCTTATCGCAGACTTTTAAGTAATGTACGACAACATCAGGGGCGTCACCAGCTTTTTTCAAGGGGGTGGGGTGCGTTTATATTTCTGGTTCCACTTCCGCGTTTCATCAGCTAACAAGCCACAACGTGAAAAAAAGAAAAAAAAAAATAGTCCGAGTAAAACCTCTTTTTTTTTGAGGGGTTTTATTACAACCATTGCACTAGTTAGTGTAGTTAGCTATCATGGTATCACTTCTTTCATGTGTGTCTGATCTTTTTAATGTTTTTATGTTCTCGCAAATCGATTGTTTGTTACCTGTAATGATATTTTATATTCGTTTTATTTTTGTTTTCGATAATGCGCACTTAGTAATTGACGCAGGGCTCCCTTGTAAAATAGGCCTTTATGACTCTGCATGGGACTAACCTGCATTTAAGGAGATTTAATCGTCAGGATTGAGGGAGGCAGAATAAACAGATGAAGAAGACGAAATTTGCTCAGATTTGCTCCGTCTCATGTTGATATAAAATATGCGTCGCACTACCGCAAAAGGCAGTCTGTTGTCACATATATGGTAGAGAACGCAAACTCGTTTTCTTGACATCCCCTTTGTTTGGGTAAAATAACACCGCGCCAAAAGGCCAACTATGAAATTTTGACAGCGGTGCGAAAAACGGCCACACCGAGCGTCAGATCTCTTGAATTTCTCGGCTAAGATTTCACGTAACTGCAAATGTTTTCGGTTACTTGAAAACTTCACCTACCACAGATTCAAAGTAAGTTTGCAAATTACGTTAGTTAGGTTGCATCGATGGTTTAAAATGTTGCATATCGTAGAAAATCTGTGATATTTTTGTAGCCGAAGTTGAGATTGTAACAGTCCCACCCATATTCGTATGGTGATGTAACGTATCGGCACGAAAAGACGTGAACAGACCAAACACCAAAATGAAGTTTTAACGTCGCAATGATTGTGCGACATTCTCATAAGTGTGTAATTGTGTTAATGCACATCGGTGGAACACACATTAGGCTACACACCTCCCAAGTAGGATTTTTTTTTTCTAGAGGCCAGGTAGATACGAATAAATCCATGGAAGAATGTCTACAAACAAACGTGACAGATACTGAGATAGACATGCATGCATATTATTGCTAACAGGTTAATGGTAATGCTATTGCACATGGTCGAGAACGAGATGCAGACCCCATTGGGTGGTATGGCAGCCTGAGCTGAGTGAGATCTAACCACTCATTCCACATGTTCTACAGAAAGAATGACACTAGGCTATTAAGTATTAGCTAATTGACTAAAGATAGTTTCTGTAAAACTGTCAACAGGCTCCATGTGACCAGGACGGACGGCCTTCTTGTCAACAATGTCCATCTTCTGTTCTGATCTTGGTCGGTTGGACAAATGAAGCCTTTTTTTTGTGAAAAGAATAGATCTATCCGAACGTTTCTATAGACAACCTAACAGATTTCTATAAAGTAACGTTAGATCTAGAAACTAATTAAAGTGGATATAGACCTATTCACGCAAGTGATTTTTCGCGCTCGGCCAGGTAAGATAGATTTCATGTGTTTTTAATTCCGCGGAACGGAATCAGGACATTTAACTAGACCAGTCTAGAGTAGAGTAAAAGTGGCGGTTTGTGGCCGCATAAGGGTTTTTCCACTCTGAAACGCAAACTTGCTAATTGCTTTAACCCAGGTTATATCAAAGCGGTTGACCACTTACTGCTACCAGCATGACCAGTTTACAATATTGTGGAAATCGCAAGACCAATGTCCATCGAGATTGTAAAAAAAGACCACGGCCGCAACCTGGCAGAGCGTCCGCTGGTTTGCGACCGTGGTAGTCTGGTTTGCGGCCCAATGTACAATTCCTATGCGATACGCGCGTACTCCGCGATCTTCTGCTGAACGCCTCATTTTGGCTCGCGAACGTTGCGTAAGCGCCAAGTCCCATTGCGAAAGCACGTGAAAAGGGCTCGCGCGCTTGCACTGACCGCAAACAGACATGGCGGTGTTATTGATGTCTTTCTCATATTTTTCCTATTTTTTCGGTCGTAACATCCACTTCCGGAATAAAATGGCGGCCCACATCGGCTTGCGAAAGTTCTATTTCTACGTGAGGACATGTATTCAAAATCCGCAAACATCGGGAAAACGACAAAATATCCAGTTTCTTAGACCCTTAATCCTTAACTGTGATGATAAGAAGTACCGAAAATGAAGTTTTTGATGCGAGATGTCATCATTTAAGTGAGAAAATTTCACTTTTGTTGGAGATTTTTTCCATGTTATTGGCTGGTTTTTGTAGAATGATAGTGTGTTAGTGAATGTGTGGTATGTATAAAGTGTGTGGCTGTGTTCAGCGTTATATAACCAAATATGCTGTAGTGGCCGCAAACCGCCGGACGGCCGCTTACTGCAACACTTACTCTAGATACCTTCTAGACCAGCTTTGCTGGAATATGGCATGCATAAATATTCGCACTAGCGCCTGGTTGCGCGAAATGTGCGAAAATTTCCACACCCGATAAATTTCCACTTTTACAGTATGACTAACAACAGGGTTAGATTCTAACAATTTTAAGTAGCTAGAAAGTAGAGTAAGAACCTCAATTTTCGGCCGGCCTCCATTATCCGCTTACCTCTTGTCACAAGGCAGCAAAGTCGGCTGTCACAACACAAGCATATCACATCGTTTTACATACTAGCACATTCGTTCACCACAGGAAAGTGCCTGAGTCACCTCCAAAAATCCATCTAAAATCCCAAATTTTGCCGTCAAAAACGCGGAATCGCCGCAACTTTTCCAAACGCGCGCGAATTAGGTCCCTTGTAAAGAATCAGGGTCGCCGAAAAAGCGCTAAAAATTGAAAAATTACACCGTTCTGTTGCGAGATTTTCGCTTATCGCAAGCTCAGATTGTGATGGTATCCTCAAAAACTCAAAAGAAAAGCAAAATCTCCATACGTGCCGATGCAGTGAATAAATGTACAGTGGCTGAATGCAAGTGCAGAGTCCCCAAAATTCGGACACGAACGGGCGCCGCAACATGCCCGATGCAACCTTGCGCCAACAAGGTATGGTGCGCGCGGATTTTTCAGCATCCTTGTATGCATATTGACATTGCGCGCGTGTCCGAATTTTGGAGACGCTGTCCGAATTATGGGGAATTGACAAGGTGATAATATTTGGGGATTTTGTGAAATTTTATGATCTGTTTAACAAAATCAGTATTGGGAAAAATTTGGTTAATACATTTAACATACATTATCATAGATATAGTTTTGTAGAGTATTAATCTTAATTGAATAAATATTGCAAAAAACCTTAAGTGTCCGAAAATTGGGGCTTTTACTCTAGATTACACACGTGCACACGATGCACTAAATTCCTTACTTTTTTTTTTTGTAGACGTACAACTACAAGTGCAAAAGTGTAGACACTTGTGTAGTCTGCAGGCTTCAATGATGATGAAAATTGATTTTTGTAAGTAGAGGACTTAAAGATACCTGATTGAAGTAGAATTAATTTGGTTCTGTGATTCCCTTTCCCCGATCTGGTAACCCCATTAAATATCCAAGTCGATCGTCATGGAAGACGACAGTGGGAGTATGGATGCCAAGAGTCACTTGGTGAAGATGATGCAGGTTGCTGTGGAAACGGAGGACTTCTACCAGCCCTTCTTGGATTATGTCAACCAGCAGCAGGAGGTGAGTGCTTCACCGACACAGATTGCTCAGACTGAATGAAATTGCATCACAGTTGGCCAAGTTTCTTATTCATCAGTTCTTCAGAAATGGGCAAAAACTTTAACAGAGCTACCTGGAGGATCTGATTTTCATGATTTTTCAACATCTCTCCCACGGCCAGCTTCATGCCACCTTGTGGCCTGTTTTGAATGATAAGTGGTAATGTGTGAAGGGTTCTGACAAAGTTGAAAGGTCATGACATGGTTTTATCTGGTTTTTGTTTTTCTGTAGAAATAAGAGACACATTATTCTTCTGCAACATTAGCTTCAGGATTCAATGGCTCTGTTGGACTTTTCGCTATGACAGTTTAATTTTTTGAGGCCAGCTGAAAGTGGGAAAGATGGAAAAAGGAATTCAGATTTGCAGTTCAAATGCAGAAATTACTCCTTTTTTATTCAGAATTAAATGCTTTAAACAAATAGTTTGGGTTTTTAGCTCACCTGAGCCAAAGGCTCAAGTGAGCTATTGCGATCACCCTTCGTCCGGCGTCCGTCATGCGTCGTGCGTAAACTTTTTACATTTTCATCTTCTTCTTGAAAACCCCAAGACTGATTTTCATCAAACTTGGCAGGTAGCATCCCTAGGGGGTTAGGAACTCAATTTGTTAAAATGGGCACCGTGCCCCACCCAGGGGGCCCCCAAAGGGGGGGGGGGGGGGGGCAAAACCCCCCAAAATTAAGGAATCTGTAAAAATCTTCTTCTCTAGAACCAGAAGTGATAGAGCTTAGTTAATACTATGAGTTAGTACATTGATGACTGTAGTTTCAAGTTTGTTCATGGCAGAATCAGGGGTGCCCCCCTTGGGACCCAGGGCAGGGGGGTGGGGAGGGGTCCTAATGGGGCCTAAATTGTACATTTTCATCCTCTTTTTGAGAACCCCTTGACCCATTTTCACCAAACTTGGCAGGTAGCATCCCTAGGGGGTTAGGATCTCAATTTGTTAAAATGGGCACCATGCCCCACCCAAGGGGCCCTCACGGGGGCCCAAACCCCCCAAAATGAAAATCTTCTCTAGAATCAGAAGTTACAGAGCTAAGATAATACTATGAGTGAGTACATTAATGACTGTAGTTTCAAGTTTGTTTATAGCAGATCCAGGGTTGCCCCTCTTGGGGGCAGGGGGGGGGGGGGGGAGGTCCAAATGGGGGCCTGAATTGTACATTTTCATCTTCTTCCTGAAAACCTCATGATGGATTTTCGTCAAACTTGGCAGGTAGCATCCCTAGGGGGTCAGGATCTCAATTTATCAAAATGGGCACCATGCCACACCCAGAGGGCCCCAGAGGGCCCCAATCCCCCCAAATTAAGGAATCTTAAAAAATTTGGGCCCACACCCAGAGGGCCCCAGGGGGCCCCAATCCCCCCAAATTAAGGAATCTTAAAAAATTTGGGCCCTTATTGTACATTTTCATCTTCTACTTGAGAATGCCTGGTCAAGTTTTAGTAGAGCTGTGAATAATTTAGATTAGTGACTGCGTGAAAGGTGAACTTGCAATACTCAGGTGAGCGCTAGACCCGCGGGTCTCTTGTTATCAGTTACATAGTCTTAACTTAAAACAAGGACAAATGAATCAATAAGGCATGCATTTTTCTCCTTCTGTCATAATTGCTCTAGGACTCTGACTGCATCATGCCTTACATGCACGACATTGTGGTGGACCGGCTGAGAAGCCTGAGTCGGTTCTTCCAGCTGTGTCCAGAGACCTTCTTCCTATCGGTCAACACGATGGACAGGTTCCTCTCCTTGGTCAAGGTGAGAACTACTCCCAGTTAGGGCTGGTCCAAGTCTGACTGTTGGTAGGATCACGAACACAGTGCAGCTACACTTGTGTAGATGATATATTGTAATTGTGTTTTGAATGATTATTTAAATATTGCATCTGAATTTCATATAGAAAAAAAAATCATGTAAAGAATGTACACCCTCTGCTGTGCAATTTTTCTCATATAATGCTATAAAGTAGAAAACCTTGGCTTTTGAAGGAGAGCAAAAGTTTACGAAAGAGCTGTGTACTCTGTCGTGTAGAAGTAATTATTGGTACTGTAAAGTGTGACAGGTTTTAATAATGCCAAGACTGCGCCTGTATATCTGCAGGAAAGCAGCCAAGAAGGAAACTGAAAAAGTTTGCTGTTTGCACAATTGTGAGCAATTAAGATATTGAAGATCAAACTTTCAGAATCCTGTGTTACCAAGAATATTGTTTGTAAACGTAGAATAATCCAACCTAGGCCGATGATTATCAGCCCAACATACCCCAATCTACTGTGTCATTGTTTAAAGTTAATTTCTCTGTCAGAATTGCTTAATATTTGTTTTTCTGTATGATCCAGAATACATTTGAATTTGCATCATAGTCCATTCAGAACAGAATGCTGATTCCATCATTAGGGACTTTTCGATTTGCACGTTGAGCCAGGTGTCACCCTGTTATGACGTAGTTTTTACGTACTGCGAATGTCGACCCTCGGCTCGTCGCACAAATTTCGAACGCGTTAACCCCGGTTATCACCGTCCACCCAAATCGGTTGCGCCGCGCTCAACCCACCTTGCTATGACGTCACACTCCTCTTGGGTATCGTGCAAAAGAGCACGATGACTCTTGGGGGAAATCCGTGCTCAGTTCACCTGTTTTCCTTTTTCTTTCAAGAGAATATTTATATTCTAATTACATGAAAGCTTATGATCCTGATACGTCACAGCAGCAGCGCTGACATACAAACTACAGCCTCTGGTACCTACTTTATTTGCCCGTTTTCACTGTTTCGCACTTTGCAACTGCCTACCGTAGTCCCACACATACATTTACACGTAATGCTGTACGCAAACAGATCTTGGTGCTTTTGGCCTAGCTAGTGCAGCAGTGCATTTGCTTAGTAGTCTTACCATGCATCATGTTTTAAAATCCACATAATTCCTCCCAGGATACGCATCTAGTCAAAGACAAAATAAATATTACAAGTACAGAAACGAGTCACAAATTCCGCATATATATGCATGCAAGGCACAGGTTGCCTCCTGCACACGCCACGAGACGTGACGCCGGCGCCGGAAATCGAAATCTGTTTTAGCAGCGGGTCAACGTACAGACGTGACGCCTTGACGTACGGTTGCGCTCGGCGGCACGTCCTTCTCGTTCACCCAATTGAGAACTCCCTATTGCTTCCCAAAAACAAAACTGAAGCTTTTAAGGCCCCATAGATTTTGTTTGTTTTTTTTGTTTGTTTTTTTTTTTGGTTTGTTTTGTTATTTTCTTTGTAATCACAGGAAATTCCATGAACCTCTTAAATTGATGCACATCCATTTCTCAAACAGGCACGTCCTCATCACTTAATGTGTGTAGCTGTGGCAAGCTACAATCTGGCCATCAAAGCATTGGAGCCAATGGAGGTAAGGTTCACAGAAAGAAGATGTTACTTGTAAGATGTCTAGGTGCTAAAAAGACTGATTCCTACATATGTGCTAGGTTTAGTGTGAACTTCAGGCATTTTGCACAATTTGTCCGGAGTTCACTTGTCATTCTTTTGGGGAATAGGGGGATGTATGCAAGTGTGGACTTTGCCCTATTTCATATTTTTCTGTTTTTTGTGGGAGGAAGTAGAATTTTGTTCAAAGGCTTAACCCGTTGAGGATGGACTGATTTTACTACAACATGCATTCCCATAGACACTTGCCCAAGTATATTCCGGACTCATCCTCAACGGGTTAAAATGCATTTTTGTTTCTTGTTTGTTCAGTCATTGTGATCAGGTACAAAAACCTCTATCTGTCGGTTATACTGTGTAGTATTCCTTTGCTTTCTTTTCATTCGAATGACATTAAAAGTCACTTTAAAGATTTGTAGTGTCTCAGTGCTGTAGTTTTTCTCTAATTTTGAAACCAGTTCTCCACATGAAGATTTTAATGGAGAGCCAGTACTCTTTGACAAGGTACGCTTAGTGTTGTGATTTTATGCATATCCTGCTCCAACGTCTGAAGATTGGGCCAGTGGTCTTCTTCTCTAAACATACCTTCTCCCATCTCACCTCCCACCTCTCAGTCCCACATCCCAACGGAGGACCTGGTGCGCATCAGCCAGTGCGGCTGCACGGCCAACGACGTGCTGCGCATGGAGCGCATCATCCTGCAGAAGCTGCAGTACGACCTGCAGGCCCCGACGGCCCACCGCTTCTTCAAGCTCTTCCACGCCTACAGCGTCGTGCAGGGCATCCTGGGCAACGACACGGCCATGCAGAACTCGCAGCTGGAGAGCAGCACCCAGAAGCTGGAGGCCTGCATGTGCTACTTCCCTCTCACTCTCTTCAAGGTACAGTTTGCCCTATCCAGTGGGGTACATGTATGTACTTGTATGTGTTCTCATTCATTCTCTTGCAGGCACCTCACATTGGGCAGTCAAAATGAGTAGACACTTGCCTGGTAAAAGTACTAAGTATGAGACCCTTGCCCGATTTTATGATTCTTGAAAGTGGTAGATATCATGTTTTTCTAGTGCCTTGATGCTTTTGCAGGGAACTTTGATTGAAAAAAAAAAAAATGTAAAGAATTTTTTGGGTGGAAAATTTACCACTTTTACTAATTTACATGTTTTTATGATATACATCCATAGACATCAAGGAAATGGAAAAGGCTAGTAGCATCAGACCATATTTCACAAATGCCAGCTCCTTTTGATAACATTTCTTTCACAAGTTACTCATGAACAAAGAGATTGTGAAGTGCAGAATCCCGCTTTCAAGTCATGCACTCTTTTTCCTACGTCCTACGTCATTGATTTGTGTTTGTGTGTCAGTGTCTACTATAATGCATTTTGCAAAGAGTGATTTCAATCAAATAGATATAAATACTAACCTAAAAGCATACGTTTTGCCTATTTTCTTCTTTTATATCTTGTAGCCGTCAGTGCTGGCACTGGCTGTCCTTACTCATGAGCTGCCAAACTCATCCTGTGAAGTGCACAACCCTAACGACATCAGGTGGATTCGAATCGTCTGGGACATCCAGAGAGTCTCACAGGTAATAGTAACAACATTATCTTTGCTGACATGATTTTGTGCAAGCTTAAAAGTACAAGTGCAGATGAATTCTCTTCTTGCATTCTTTTTTCTTTTCACGACCAGGCAGGCTTCAGCCACTCTATTGTCATATGAAATTTTCCTTCACTTTTTACTGATTCAAAGAAGGCAGAGAGCCTTGTACTTAAAAGTGTTTGAATTATCAACATAGTTTATCATCCCCCCCTCGGAGTGGGCATGTGAGGACAATTAATGACATTGGACCATTTTCTACTCTAACTCTCTGACTTGTATTTATCTCCCATTCGCCCCATCCTATTCTGTTTTGTTAGGTGAACGATGCTGACCTAGTCAGCTGCCGATCTCAGGTCAGCGAGTGCCTCAAGGTCTACTCCTCACCAGAGTCCCGCATGCCCTTCAGCCGACTCACCTGGGTGGTCTCCACCAGGACCGCCCGCCAGCTCAAGTTCAGTGCCCAGGTGTCCTCCGACCTGGCCCCCATCCCCGAGAACGGGATCTTGGACAGCTCTTCCGACGGTGATACAGATGAGTGAGTATTTTCTTTTGGGGGATCCTCCCAGCATCCCCAGAATGGAAACTTACAGAAATATATGGCGTGTTCCTGATATAGTGTAACAAGTATGTCACCTGCTGAGCTATGAAAATAGAGTAAGATAGATAATAATAATAATAATAAAAAAAATGTCCCCTTTGCTACAGGTGTGTCACCCATTAAGCAAATTGTTGGCTGTTTATGTAGCCAATCAGAGAGTCAGGAAAATATTTGCTGTGTTCTTGATAATAGCCTAAGCTACATCACACCCCAGCATTGACAAGTCTGTCAGTGATAACCAAATTCAGCTTTCACATGAATATGACTTCGAAAGTTACCATGAGTCCCGATATGCTGCTACTTGGAATATTGATAGAAGGGACTTGCTGCTTTATGAACACCACAGCATGTGTAGCTCTTAGGAAATGGATTTGGGTATATCTATTACTTACTAGACTGTCAGAATGTCGCAACCCAAATGCCAGCTTGCATGGAGTATGCAAAACTATCAGACATTCACGTAAACGACTTGATGCATGCCTGTACAATGTGTTAGACTAGCCTGATGGTGCAATCAAGCAAGTAGCGAAAAAAAAGAAGGGGAAAAAAAAAGTGTTTAGGGAATCCCCTGCAGAGAAAAGAAGATTTGGCGATAGAGCTTTCTTTGCAGTTGTACTAGTGCTGTTCACCAAATATTCCTTTCCTTGGTTATCTATCAAGGAATCACCAGTGAATCGGTTCACGAGAGATTTGATCACATGGAGATTTGATGCCAGTTGCATCTGTTCTTTTTCTGAATGCACAGATCCTGTGAGGCTCTCAGTGACAGTCTTGTCAGCCAGTCTACCTCAGAGGAGGAAGAGGTCCTTGGTGACAGCTCATCAAGTGCGCTGGTCCTGAACACCCATCAGCTGGTCCCCCTGTCGTCCGACGACACAGTGTGCGTCGAGAACAAGCTGTTCTCCTACGAGAGCGACTCCCTGGCTCACTGCCCGACGAGGATACACGGTGGCAGCTGACTAGCGGAAAGCAGCCACGACTGAGTAAGGGGGCGGTCGTGACCTGCGAAAATCGTGCTTCTACAAGCCAAGGGTACACCAGGGTTGACAGAGGTATCAATCTGCGCCCTTTTGAAACTGAACACTGTGTCGATGCTGAGCATCCTCTTACAGTGTAGCATCATTTTGCCAAATTGAATTGTCATGCATAAATGTTTTGTTTTATGTTGAAGCTGCACAGGACCATGTATGAATTCAGCATTCCTGCTGCCGTTGAGATGCAGCTGCTTGCGAAATTGTCCCGGAAGCTTTGAAGAGATGAATTCCTTTGGTGCTGGCCACCAGGAAACCTTCAAGAGCATCAACTGACTATGGTACTAGTGAGCGCGTGAATTCTACCTGTCTGATGTGGGATGACCAGGAGAAAAAAAAAAACCTCTTTACTCAGTGAAACGTCTTGCCTAAGGCTCTTCTCTGATATAGACGCAGTGTATGTCGTTATATGTAATGCCTGGAAAGTCGTGAGGCAAAACCAGAGATGCAAATGCCATGCATCAGTCTTACGTCATTCTGATGAGAGAAACGTTTGGACTCTCTTCATATGCTGCTCGTTTTTATGGTGATACAGCCTGCTTTTATGTGGAGAGAGCATGCTGTAATGTTCTAATCGTCGTAACTAGTGAGATATTGACTGCATATGTTGTCTTTAGAGCAGTGGAGATAAGCTGTGGCAAGGTTGACCCAAGTTCCTAAATGTCGCGATGTAGCATCAGGTGATAGATTTGCAACTGCAACTCGTGAGGTACATGTGAATGTATGGGGTAATACCAAACTCTGTTGCAATAAATCTCCACTTTGTTGTTGTGTGTTACTGTGACATCATGCTTTTGAGGCTGTGCTCATGTTTTGTCTTATGATTGAACTGCATGAGATTGTGGGGAGGGGAAAAAATGGAGGGGGGGGGGGAGGGGCTCTCATATCACTTTGCATTTCAGGGCAGAACATCACACAAGGCACCCGTAGCAGTGGATGATTCTTCTTTGAATTGACTGAGCTCTGCTTGAATTCTATTTATTTACGAGGCTGCTGCTTTCAAGATATGGTGCTGACGTCTAGCTGCTTTGAATGAGGGATGCTGCGGTATATCAGTGTCAGTGCCAGCTGGTTGGAGCAGCTAGATAGAAGGGCATTGCCCACTTCAGCTGCCCAACTGTCCTGAAGCACTGTGCAAATGCTGCTTGCTGCCAGCTCTGAGGGTGTGGTAGAGACTCTGTCCAGTGCAATTATTGGCATTGAGAGCAAATGCTTCACAAGTTGGATCAATTCAAATGTTCCACAATCACAATGCAATGAATGTAGGTAGTAGCAATATGAAACAATCCTTTTTTTTTCTTTCTCTCTTCTTCCTTTATCTTTCTACATGGTCCAATAGAAATTATCATGACATTCAGTCAAGATTTTACATCTTTTCCATGTTTAAGGGGTAAGGGGGAGCATGTGCCGCTTGACTGCTTTCGCCCAGGCTGATTACCAACCTGTCTTTTCTTTGTCGACGGGCAAAGAGAATCTCATTTTGTGGCATTGAAGGTTCTCTGAGAATTGCAGAAGAAACTAGATGATAAAAACTGGGTGCACGAGTGAGTTTCATAAGGTCAATTTTTACCCTTTCTCCTTGAGATAGCCATTGTGATGGTCTGTGTCATATTCTATTAATTCTGCATGTTTTCGGCAGGTTAATTATTCTAAAATTGCTGCACGGAAATAAGACTGAACTTCATGAAATGCTTTGAGATTGGAATGTATGTGGGAGCATTTCGCTCATGAATTTTGGGAAGATGTAATGAAACACAGTGTCAAGACCAAATTAGGAAATTTTACCACAGTACATGAATAGAGTGTACTATAAAGCAAAAGAGAAGTAGTGAACATTTTACTGATTGCTCTGGTCCTTACAGAGAGGTATGGAAGTTAAATGAGGTGTCAGTGCTTAGTCACCATTTTTATATCTGATGTCACATCACTTCTGGTCTTATCTTGCAGTCACTGGTTTTGATAGGATAGTTATAAGCACTTTTCCTTCTGTGAGGTAATGAAAGTGTAATTGTTGTATTGTGTATGTAGAGGTAGGACATACTTGGGGAAAAGTGTTATTAGTATGGATGAATCAGTAGAAGTTGCCAAATAATGAAAAGAGAATTAGATTTAGATTCAGAACACACTATTTTTTAGTCCTGTTGATAGTGAGTGCTTTGTCAGTGAAGAAAATTAAAGGGGTATTCTGGATTGGTTAGTCTGAAAAGAACGAGTGATTTTTTTTTAATGCACAGCAGGGAATATTTCATCAAAATGGGATATAAAATAAGGAAGTTCACAAAGATTTGCCAATTTTTGTGCGACAGTGCTTGAACAGTTGATATGAATGTTGAAATGAGTGAGCTGATGATGATGTCATCGCTTCACAATTTTCCATTGATCTTGCACAAAAAAAAAAGGTCAATGGTTCTGCAATGAAAAAGTAAAACATTTTTGGCTGAATGACTAAAATAATGATCAATATGATGTATTGAGATTTGGGACGAGGGATTATTGCATTTGAAAAGAAAAGAAAAGAAATTTCACAATATTGTGTATGAACTATGTGGCAAGTTATGAGGCAATGATAGCATCAACTGTTTTGTGATGAATAGCTTAACTTTACAATTTTATAACTTCCTTTGTTTATGTCCAATTTTCACTGTGGTGCATTTGAAATTTTGCTCTTATCAGGCTCACTGTCAGGCTTAAACAAAGAGAGAAGGTCATCTGTATTCTGTAGGTGTTCTGTAGGTAAAGGATTTTATATCAACCTGTATGCTTCTACTATTTAATTTATCATGTTTTCCTCTGCTGTTTCTTCCTTTAGCATATATTCCCCTTTATTCCATTTCCCTTGTCCTTCATACATCATTTTCCTGCTGTATTATTGTAAGGAAACCTAATTTATCATAGACGTACATAAGCTAAATAAAACAATTTTAGTGCCATAGTGTGTAAGACATAAAGAGCAGTTATGCCAACACCATTTTTGACAATCATTTTTTAGATATGTAATGTTCTCCACTGTATGCCTATTGAGATGTAAAGTTACATCAGTTTAATTTTAAGGGAGAATGAATAAGTCTTTAGACAGAGTGTGTGTCGTCTGTGATCAGTTGTTGGTGACCTTCCTTTTTAGCCTTAAGTAAAGGTACCAAATCAGTTTTGTTCTATACTGAATTGCAGTCAGTAATAAAGTTCAAACAGCTGTGGTCCAGCACATTCATTGTTTAAATGAGAAGAAACTGAGTGGAAGTCAGGATATGGAATAGTGCCCCTTCAAGGTGTGTTTTTTAAATTCTGTATTGTGTCTATTGTTAGAATGCCAAATGAAATGACAAGCTGCTGTGAATAGATGAGATACATGTAGGTAGAGTTTTTAACAACTTATTTATCATCCTATTTAAAAACATCTTCTACTCTTACTACCACACTCGTTGGCCTGTAGGCATTTATGTATTACATACTTGTATTATTATGAGCATGGTTAAGCATTGAGAACAAGAGGCTCTGTCCCTGGGCAAAGCTCTAGACATACTGTCCGTGAGGTAGAAGAGTTTAAGTGCATTGACGTTTGAAAGCTTGACTGGTCTAGTTACCACGTGATAAGACTTTCTGGATGATGAACTTGGAACTTTTAGCTGTGATAAGATTTTAGGTGATCACATGACATTGTGTGCCTTACAAAGGTCATTAGTCCCATAGTGTGTGTATGTTTGTGTATATGTGTGTGTGGATGGGTGACTTGGCATTTGCTCTTGTGACAATTGCTCCAGTCTTATTTCCTCTAAAGACCTAGGGCTAGGGTTGTGATAAGGTTTTAGGTTTAGTTTGGTGTGAGGATTAGGATTAGGATTAGGGTTAGGGTTAGGTTTGTGGGTTGAATTAATGTCTGGATTAGCGTGCAGATATTTCATGGGAGCAATTGTCCCAGGGGCAAATGTCATGGAACTGCATGTGTGGCACATTAGCAACCTTTGATAGGGCTATACAACAATGTGCATCAGCAGATTACACTTGAGTGCCAATACACTACAGGCCAGAAGCAGCTGCTATATCAAATGCCAAATGTTAGAAATTGTTTCAAACTGGCCTACGTTTGTAACAGCTACACACAAAACTCTATTGTGGGAAAAGTTTCTAAAATCCATCCATGGTGAAAGATATGATGTTTGTAAGAGCAAAGTAGATATAGGGACTAGAGTATACTCAAACCATTGTCAGAGTTAAACGTTTGTACACCTCATTCCCTTCTGCGAATCTCTTGATGGTGTTTGACCATGTTCTATGTACACGACTCCTGATAAGGCAGTGTTAACCCTAACTAGGCCGGGGGGGGGGGGGCCTCCGAGGCCCCCCCCCTCGACGTTCCGCGCGATCTATCGCTAACGTGAAAAGCTATCGCCGAGACGTTTCATGACTTTTTTCTGTCGAGTCTCCCGCATCTTTTGACACCAAATTTGCGATGCCTGGGCGCGCGGTTCCGAAGTTTCGCATAAATATGTACATGCATGTCAGACCAAAAATTGCTCAAAAACGTGAATTCGTGTACAATTTCAATGGAAACTGTGCTTACAGTCAAATTTCATAAAAGCATGATTATTTTGGGGTTTTATTGATTAAAATCAATCAATAACATATTTTCGTGTTCGGAACAATGTCGCGGACAAGTTTCATCGAAAAAACAATGAAAAACATAAAGTCGAAAAAACAAAGAAATACATAAGAAATTCAAAAAACAATAAAATACTTAAGAAATTTTTTCGGATAGCTCAATTTTTTTCTCTTATATTTGCTTAGGACACTAAAAAGAATATTTACACAAAAAAAAATGTGCCCAATTGGAGCTTTATTTAGTGATTTATACCAAATTGTCCGATTTCATGCATCATTATGCATAAATTAGCATAATTTAGCATAAATGACAATTTTTTAAAAATCTAACTTCGTAGTACTTTAGATTACACCATAGGCAATGTGTGTGCCAATTTTCGTCGCGATCGCGCGGTCGACGGCCGAGATCTGGAGGGGGGGCCTGGGAGGCCCCCCCAGCTCTATGATCTACCTAAATAGCCCGGCCTAGTTAGGGTTAACATACAGGTGTTATTTATTAAAACTAAGATGCTGCATTCTGTGTTTAAAATGAGCAACAGCAGCAGTGGGTGCCTGTGCCCAGCTAAAGGTTGAATGTCCAGCAGTTTGTCACACCTTGATAACAATGTTTGCTACTTATTGGCAAACATATGGCAAACTTCGTTGGTTAGGATGGTACCGATACATTGCACAGGTGCGAAAATCGCACTTGATGTATCACCACTTATGTTTCTTGTGCATTGTATGTTCAACAGTCATGTCTTTTTATACATCTTTCCTCAAAAGGATACTGCTGAAGTTGTGTTTGGCTTGTCTGATTATCCATCCAGAATTTTTTAGTTGACAAGACAGCTGAAAATATGTTTGTTTACAGTGGAAATGGTTACAAAGATACACAGGAAATTTGAAGAGAAGAATACTTGTGTGTATTTCTTGTGGTAGATACACAAGTCAGTGATGTTTTGGTACTTCCAAAGCAGTCTGTCATAGCTGTGTATTTTATTTTTTCCAGTCTACTACTGGTAAATCCCACAAAGTGTTGACACGTGGGTGTTTTCATTGCCTCAGATTCACAGTGCTGAAAAGCAGTTGCTCCTGTTTCTTTTTGTCGTCGTTGTCAAGCCCTAAATGACTGAAAATATTGTGCTTGTGTCGTCAGTATCTGTTGTGTTAAAAGTGTATTTTCTGTCACATTTGTTTCTGTAACAGAGAACAAACACTACGTTTCTTCTGTTGACATCTAAAGTGCATTTTAAGTGAGCCAATATCAGTATTACGTAATGATGTTATGATTAAATGATGGATGGTCGAACTGTGTTTGTCAAAAAAAAAAAAAAAAAATCCCAACAGGGACAAAAGGAAATTTAAAGGGCAGATTAATCGTGATGAGACAACAGACAAAAATCTGATTGATAAGCATTTACTCCCAAAAAAAGTGAAATGATGATTTTTGTGTGTTGTTGAACAGATACAATGTATATGCTTGATCGTATGGATGACAATCAACATGAACATGATCAGATCTATTTGGACCATTCCAAGCTGTCATTTCAGCAGCTCATATGAAAAATTCCCTTTTTGTAGGCTTACAATCAAAAGGGCACTATCGCATTCTAAGATTTGAGAGTAAATTAAAAACGAAACAATCAATTTTTGCGAAATAAAAAGTTTATTTAATCAAAAGTGGGTAGATTTATAAACATTCCAAATATAGGGCCAAAAAAATTGCCATTGTGATTTTTTTTTCAATTTTTAACATTCTGCTGAAAATGAAAATACCTGTAATTTAAAATTGACACCATAATGTAGAGGAAATCAAGCCCTGCAACATGATACCAATAACTCAATACCCCCCCCCCCCAAAAAAAAAAAAAAAAAAAATTGCGATAAAGCCCTTGTTCTCAGCCGACATAGTGATGTTAGGCTGATTCTGAAATGTCTACAAATTTACACCTCCCGCAACCCCCCCCCCCCCCCAAAAAAAAAAAACAACAACCACCCAAAACAAAAAACAAAGCAAAAGAAAACAACAACAGCTGAAGACTGTTGTAAATGAATAAGGGGAAAGGCAAGGACAATAAAGAGGCTTTGGTGTTGTTGTACATGTGGTCGTCATTTTATAGGCAAAATAATGGACATGATTATGTGGTGTCCACTGCTTCAAGGAAAAGATGAATATATGCTGGATGAACACTGCACCTACATTGTTGTGGACATTTTGTGTGTGTGGTTAACTCTTGAGGGAAGATTGAAGAGTGAGCCATTACATGAGAAGTTCTTGCCCCTCTGGAAAAAAAAAAGTGACTGCTGAAATTTGTATTTTCTTACTTTTATATGATTGATTGCACGTTTGATAAACTTCCACAGCCATTGAGCAACGTTAGGCATGTCTCACATACTTTTGCCAAAGTCATGCATATTGTGTTCAAATTTTTGGAGCAATAATTTCAACAATGTTATTTAATTTTGATACTAATTTTCTGATTGATGTTGGTACTGACTGATGAATTTCTGTGTGTAGATATGAAGACTGCTTTACATCAGTCATGCAAAACTTATGACACAATCTCTTTGGTGTGTTGCCTTTATCGCAGTTGAGAGCTTTAATACCAGTGACTATCATGTTCCTTTTCTTTATCTTCCTGTTTGTGCCATTTGATTATTTCATGAAGACAGTTGTTAGTGTACAAACACCAATACAGTGCACTTCATTAAAATACAACCTAATTTGGAAACTGTAAACATTGTTGTACTACTTGCATGTAGCGTAACATGACAAAGTAAAAATAAATGAGTTAATGAGTTAGAATTTATACAGGGTTTTAGAAAGTCTGTTTCAAATAAAGCCTGAGAAACATTTAAAAGATATGTTTACCAAGTATGATTGAATCCAAGAAGTCATTCTTTGTTAAAAACAAGATGAAGAATATGCCTGTATATATTTCCCTCTAAACATGTGATTCTGCAAGCAAAATTGAAATCTGCATTTATTTTATAACTTCTGTTTTTTGAAGAGGGTACATCCCATCAAAAGTTGTAACAGTCAAGTCTTCTGTGAAATCTACCTTACTTGTCAGGTATTGAAGATGAGTTTGCTATCCCTTGCAATACATTGTACTATCTCTTGTTAGTTGCACTGTGTTCTTTTTTTCAGCAAAACCTTGAATATTTTAGCCCTTCATTATCCCTTGTGAGTTTCACAAACTTGATAACTCACATGCACTTTCAGGTGTACATGGCCGTTTGTGTAGTACTCTTATAGTCTTAGGAAATATTCATAACATATTATACATTTTATATGTTCAGCATGTAAAACTCAGTCCCAAATTCATTATCATGAGGTTAACTGCAAAATCCATGTTGAGATGTGTGTAGCACTTCTTCCATTTCAAATTTCTTTGTCCATTGTAAAAGGAAATGTGAAGTGTGACCTCTTGTATATTCCATAGATTAATCAAGTGAAATGATTTGCCATAAGGAGAGACATGAAAACATTGCACTACACTACACAATCAAATTATCCTTTGCCTTCCCCGAGTTTTGTGATACACTGATATTGATGACATTATCAACGGAACACACTGCAATGGGTATTTATTTTATTTCCCTTCATATGACAATACACCTTGTTCAACTTGCCATATCCTATGATTTCTTGTAACTTCTGACAATATCCTTTGGAAGAGAAAACCAAAACCAAATAGGAAAAATATCACCTTGATGTTACGTTTGTGAGTCACCATGCCTGTCAGGTATTATGTCTCGTTTTATCACATTATCTCCAGTATTTGTGTCCGCACCAATTCATGAGAAAGCACCAGCTTTAGAAGGTGCAATTTGAAGTGTCTTTATGACTTAATCTTGGTGGCAACCCTACAGATATATTTTCAGTCTGTTTTTGCCAAATGGGGAAAGAAACAGTGCAGGGGAAGCTCGCAACAAGCTGGGAACATTGAACATTTCCTCGTTGTATCAGGTATCTCATATCAGGGATGAAAACAACAGAATGTATTAGGAGTGAGACCCGAAAACTTACCTCGTATAAGGTATCTCACTTTATATGACCTCGTTGTAACAAGGTTTCTCTGTATTATGAAGCATGTAATAACAGTCATCATATATCTAGTTACTGTTCATGAATTTGTAGCTTGTTTTCTCGCGTTCCTGTGCCATGTCATATTTGTATTATACTTTTTCTCAGTAGTCAGCTGCGTAAGAATAAAAATCATGATTGATTCCGTCAGTTGAGTAGCCCTATTTTTTTTTTTGTAATCAAAATTGTATCCATACATTATATGCTTTGACTCATTTGGATTTCATAGCTTCATGCTTATTCAGTGTGATAGGAGATGCAAACATATTAGATTTGCTCATTCCATGTGGGTATTGTCTTCAAACAACATGAGTGATACATGTAGTAGTGCTTTTTATTATCTCAGAGCGGACTGCTCAGTTTGAATACCTCAGAATATATACACGTGGTATGATTGCGTTTCATGTTATACTTTCGGATGCATACGGTATTTTTGTATGATTGCACCACACCGTTGATGGCACTAATCACATTTTGGTCTTTTTTCCTTTGTTTTACTTGGAGTTCATGCTAACTACACATTACCGTGTACTGTATTACTAAGGAAACAGGGTATGTATCTATAATCTCATACCCATTTTTTGATGCAGGGAAAACTTTGTAGGACTAGATTGTAGTATGTACAATTTTCAGTTTAGATTGTTGATTCTGCAATTCCCCTGTGTTATATGTATGATATCAAACATTCAATTTTGCTAAATCGAATGACAAATGTGGTGTACTTTTGTACTGTGGATGTTGTGAATATAGAAATTGTGTATCCTTCACACCCCCCCCCCCCCCAAAAACACACACACAAATATCCAGTGGTTTCGGACAATGTTTTAGCTTGGTTGGCCCAATTTCTTTTCAGCATTCCATTTTGTCTAGTGATGTGTAATTCACAATTGCCCTTGACCCGTTTGAGACTACGTTGTAGTTCTGAGTATACTTGGTAGGCGTTTATGGAAAATGCTTTTTGTAGCAAAATCAGCCCATCCTCAACGGGTTAATCATTCGTTTCTCAGTGTAACAAAAAGCAGGACAGGTGGAATACTGTACATGTACCTGACAGAGATTGTGTCCACTTGTTCATCTAGTTTGATGCTGAAACTCAAATTATACTGTACCATGTCTGTCACTGCATGTTGGGACTACAGGGTGCGTACAATAGGCCTTAACTGTTATCAGAGTGATTGTATACGAACTGAAGACTGTTTGGAATTCCCTATGTGGTCAGTCGTTCCTGTGATTCTCATCCGATCCCCTCGATTGCTAAGGTTAGGCCTGTTCTGAGTTTACTGTCCAGTCATCGCATGACAATTACTTCAGTGAGGATCAGGGCTCGTACGGGTCAGGGAATTTCTGGAAAGTCAGGGAATTTAAAAGTGCTTTTTCCAGAAGCAAAAAGTCAGGGAAAGTCAGGGAATCCATCTATTTCTTCTGGAAAGTCAGGGAAAATCATTTTTTCAAGATATTTGTTAAAATGGTATTTGATTTCTCTTATCAACAAAGGAAAAATAGTTTGTCAAGTTTGTGGTTTCTCGTATTAAGACCGTTATCGTAATAAACTCCACGCAGATATTGTGTTGCGTCCTTCATGTGCATGTGCACGTGTACTTGTGTGTATGACTATCGACTCCACCATTGCAGTGGTGTAAGGTGCCGTGGTGCCTTTGTGTACACATACATGTATGTATGTGTCACATGAGCGCTGCTGGTGATGTGATTGGCATTAATTGCGTGCATGATCGAAGCGTCAGCCATCTAATAACACGAATGTATGATTACTTTTGGATCGAGATAGTGCTTTGATTTTGATATAAAATTTGAATTAAAGCATTTTACCACAGAATATTGACAACACAATCATTTCAATGTAAATAATTTTGCATCATATGCCACTCATGTGTTCTTCAGAACCTCTCAAAAAAAAAATCGTGTGTGCTTAGCTAAATCGACGGACGATATCGCAACCTCGTGGTTGCTTATTTAGTCCGCATTTAGGCTGCGCATGCGAGCTCTAGCTAGCTAGCGCTACTTTGCTGCAGTGCGACCGGCCTATCTCATGGTTGTTTTCCGCAAGTCTGCCTTTTTGTAGGTACATGTACAGTCAACCTCGCGTATGTCTACATAATCGGGACTGAGCAAAATCGCGAATGTCGACTTATAAATGAAAACTAATTTCCCCTGTACAGAGTAAGATTTGGATCACGAAGCGGATCGCTACCCAAATCTTCCTCCTTTTGCCGCCAAAACATGCCAACTGACATCAGCAACAATAATGTTTTAGCTCTAATATGCATAATGTTGCGCGGGTTAGTAACGACAACGCACATTTCCCAAATCTCTAGAGAGATTTTGAGAGAGCGGGATCGGAAACTTAGGCCCGTTTCTAGACACTTTACGTTTTAAACTTGATTTGAAATATCAAACGCAAATTCCCCAAATTGCATTAAACTTTGCGATTTAAATTCAAGTGCGTCGCTGCGAAGATATGCGTGTGATTTCGTATGATTCTGTCGAGATGATTCTGTATGATTTCGTATGATTCTGTTCAGTGCCGACTGAGTTGAAATATGTGTGATTTTCCTTCCCCAAGTCGCCATATTTGTTTTGCTTAAATTTCTACTGCCATACTCTGAAAATGAATTGTTCGCGCGCTCCGATTTGCAACATTAATTACCGCTCTGTACGGCGCGGGCCCGGCTGAAATAAAAAGAAGAAGAAAAGTTTGTTCATGCGAAAACGACATCTTTCGGACTACTAACCTTCGTAAAACAAACCTCTTTCCATCGTCGGACTAATTTAACTTTGGACTGAGATTTAAACCTGCGGCATAGCGAACTTAATTAATAATTTGTTATCATTTTTCATTGACATTTCGTGAAGCAGCATGCGTTTCGGTAGTTTGAAACGTCAGTGTAAATGTTGCGATATCTTTCCCCTGCAAGTGCAGACTAAGTTCGGTCACGGCGAAAGTTCCGTTACGAAATAAAAAATAATGCGAGTCTTTTCAACAATAACGCACTTCCGTAAATTTTTATACGTTTACGCAGTTTCTAGTTTCGGACAAAAAACGCAAGTCTTTTCTGCAACGCTCTTGCGTTTTAAATATAGCGTTGCTTGTGATTTGATGGACTTGCATTTGATTTTTAGAGTTGCGTTTATACTCAATTGAGTTTAAATTTCCTACATTATTTTCTAGTTTTGTATGAGTTTTTTTCAGCGTTCCGTGTGATTTGAGGGACTTGCATTTGATTTTCAGAGTTGCGTTTAATTCATAATTTTGCTTACGAAATAAAAAATAATGCAAGTCTTTTCAACAATAACACACTTCCGTATGTGTTTAGAGATTCGTTTAAACGCAGTTTCTTGTAGTTTCGTACAAAATCCGCAAGTCTTCTCTGGAATGCTCTTGCGTTTGAATACAGCGTTACGTGTGATTTGATGGACTTGCATTTGATTTTTAGAGTTGCGTTTAAACGCAATTGAGTTTAAAAAAAAAAGTTCCCTACAATTTTCTAGTTTCGTACGATTATCAAATGCAAGTCTTTTCAGCTTTCCGTGTGATTTGATGGACTTGCATTTGAGTTTTAGGGTTGCGTTTAAACGCAATTGAGTTTAAGTTTCCTACAATTTTCTAGTTTCGTATGATTATCGACCGCAAGTCTTTTCAGCGTTCCGTGTGATTCGATGGACTTGCATTTGGTTTTCAGAGTTGCGTTTAATTTTTGATTTTGCTTACGACATAAAAAAGTAATGCAAGTCTTTTCAACAATAACGCACTTCCGTAGATATATTGAGATGCTTTTAAACGCAGTTTCTAGTTTCGTACGAAAACCGCAAGTCTTCTCTGCAACGCTCTTGCGTTTAAATACATCATTGCGTGTGATTTGATGGACTTGCATTTGATTTTTGAGTTGCGTTTAAACGCAATTGAGTTTCAGGTTCGTACAATTTAGTTTCATATGATTATCAAACGCAAGTCTTTTCAGCAACGCACTTGCGTTTAAATGCAAAAGTTGCGTGTGATTTGATACACCTGCTTTTGTTCGTTCATTTATATTTTACACATTTCACAAATGAATATTTTCATTCGTTCAGAATGGTCTCATAATGAAGATAGGCGCAAAAAGGATCCCGAAATCGGCCTTTCCGTGTACTTTTTAAGAACGCATGCACAAAATGTGAAGAGATAATCGGGACAAAAAAAAAATCATGAAATCATCGCAGTCCCGCTGACATATTTGAGGTACTAGAAATCGGCCCAAAAAGGATCATGAATTCGGCCACGTCGTACACCTTTCAAGAACGCATGTACGAAATGCGAAGAGATTATAGAGGAGAAAAAAAAAAGGACACATTATTGGTGCGTGCATCACAAAAGATTACAGCCGAATAACAATTCATGAAATCAACGAAATCCCGTTGAAATTTGAGGAAACAATAGGCGCAAAAAAGGATCTTGAATTCAGTCCTGCATGTCGTGTTGGTTATCAAAAACGCATGCACAAATGCGACGAGATTATCGGGAGAAAAATAAAGAACACATTTTTACCCTTCTGGTGCGTGCATGACAAAAGATGACAACCGAATTGATTCATGAAATCGCCACAATCCCGCTGATATTTCAGGTAGAAATGGGCGCAAAAAAGGATCGTGAATTCGGCCGTGCCGTGTACCTTTTAAGAACGCATGTACGAAATGCGAAGAGATTATCGGGAGAAAAATAAAGGACACATTTTCAACCCCTTTTGGCGCTTGCATCATAAAGAATACAGCCGAATAGTAATTCATGAAATTATCGCAATCCCGCGTTGAAATTTGATTAAACATAATTGGGCGCAAAAAGAATCTCGAATTCGGCCCTGCATGCATTGTTTAATTTTAAAAACGCGTGCACAAATGCGAAGAGATTATCGGGAGAAAAATAAAGACCACATTTTCAACCCTTCTGGTGCGTGTATCACAAAAGATTACACCCGAAATAATTAATTAAATAATCGCAATCCCTTTGATATTTGATGTAGAAATAGGCGCTAAAAGGATCGTGAATTCGGCCGTGTCGTATGGGCCTACCTTTAAGAACCCATGTACGAAATGCGAAGAGATTATTGGGAGAAAAATACAGGACACATTTTCAACCCCTTTTGGCGCGTGCATCATAAAGATTACAGCCGAATAATAATTCGTAAGATCATTGCAATCCCGTTGAAGATTAAGGAAACATTAGGCGCAAAAAGAATCATGATTTTTGGCCGTGTCGTATATCTTTTAAGAACGCATTTACGAAATGCGAAGAGTTTATCGTGAAAAAATAAAGGACACATTTTCAACCCCTTTTGGCGCGTGCATCATAAAAGATGACAGCCGAAGTAATTCATGAAATCATCGCAATCCCGCTGATATTTGAGGTAGAAATAGGCGCAAAAAGGATCGTGAATTCGGCCGTGTCGTGTACCTTTTAAGAACGCATGTACGGAATGCGAAGAGATTATCGGGAGAAAAATAAAGAACGCATTTTCAACCATTCTAGCTGGTGCCTGCATCACAAAAGATTACATCCGAAGTAATTCATGAAATCGCCACAACCTCACTGATATTTGAGGTAGAAATAGGCGCAAAAAGTATCATGAATTCGGCCGTGTCGTACATCTTTTAAGAACGCATTTACGAAATTCGAAGAGTTTATCGGGAAAAATAAAGGACACATTTTCAACCCCTTTTGGCGCGTGCATCATAAAATATTACAGCCGAAGTAATTCATAAAATCGTCACAATCCCGCTGATATTTGAGGTAGAAATAGGCGCAAAAAGGATTGCGAATTCGGCCCTGCATGTCGTGTACCTTTCAAGAACGCATGCACAAATGCGAAGAGATTATCGGGAGAAAAATAAAGAACCCCTTGTGGCGCATGCATCAGAAAATATCACAGCTAAAATAATTCATGAAATCATCGCAATCCAACTGAGCACCAAGAGTGAATTACGCAGCAAGTTAAGAAACGCATACGTGCGCCGATGTTGAGAAAAAGTCACAAACGCATTTGATACGATCTGATTTTACACTGTAATTCACAAACAAACATTCATTCTTTTTCTTATTCTTTTTCAATTTCTTGTGCAATAAACAATGCAAGTTTACAAAATACTAATCTGTAAAATGTACTTTTTTTTGGGGGGGGGGGAGGTAATAGTAGTCCATTAAAAACAAAATAAGTTCGCAAGTCATTTAATGTTTTTTTAGGTTGTCGTTTTTGACCAGTAAATTTTCTGCTCGGCCAGTAAAAAATTGTAAAACGGGGCATATACTGGTTCGACAGAGACAGGTTGGACCGGCACAAAAAATGGGTTAGTGTACAGCCCTGTATACACACTTATTTTGCTTCCTAGTATTATGATGATGTATTTTTACACACTTTATAGAATAAGATGTGTACATCGTGTAAAATGGTCATGGAAATTTACATTTTCTGCTCTGGAAAGTCATGGAAAGTCAGGGAATTTTGAAAATGTGGAAGTGTATGAACCCTGGAGGATATTGTAACTCCTTTTGAATATGAGCACCGTGTACCAGTAATATTCAATCTTTGTCGGCTTCTATGTCCATGATTCTGCTCATGATAGAACGAATAAAACATGGCCCTTGTGTGAAATTATGTAAATTCTAGACAAACGTTTACAGGATTTTAAAAAGAAGTCCATGCTTCTCTATATTTCAGTATCACTTGATATAAAATCACTTCAAAATTTTGCTCTGTCTGTCATGCAGTTGCAACTCATATGTGAGTGTTTGTCATGATCCAAATAGCTTACTGTTGGCATCTTCCTCAGGAAAGTCACAAATTCATACCTTCATGCCAATTCTCGTTCTGAACACGCTTATGCGCACAGACACATTTCCTGCGTAAGCATCGTTCCACAGTCTGTATAAAGTTTAATAATGTGGCACCGTCCGCTGTGAACTTGTTCATTGTTATGACTACGTCCTTTAGAACTGTTTTTTGGTGTTCTGTCATACTGTATTTCAATTAAAAGAAGACCATTTGTATGCAAATAAATGTTGATTCTTGACACCGACCAGTTCATGTGTGATTGTCTGTGTGTTTTACACCAGGGATGGAGCTTTGTGTCCTCAATTGTATCACTTGACTTTGAAGCTTACCAGAGGCATTACTCCTGTTGCAGGTTGTCCATCCTTACTGTCTGTCCATCTATCTGTCCACCCAAGATCGTGGCAGTTTAACCCTAAACAGGCTGGGCTTTTTTCGCTATGCTAAATCTGGGAGGGGGTCCGCATTGTTCTTGACATACATATAGGTGTATCCTTAAAGGGGCATTTCAGACGATTTCATAATTTCACATCATGTAGTACATAAATCGACAGCTCCATGTATAGATTTGTGGAATTTTATTGTGGTCTTTGAGCAGATAAACCAATACTCTGAAAAATCTTTGAAAAATTACACTGAACAGTCTTGATGACATAGGAGCCTTATGTATTCAGAAATGTAGCAGTGGTAGCAGTGTAATTCCATTACAATACTGCTTCATTGACAAGTTCACCTGCGGTGTAGAATGTATGCATACCTTCTTCTTTTGTTCTGTTTCTTGATCCCCAACTAATGCATTCTTATGGTGAGGCTGTCATGTTATCAACCTTGTTCATTGCTACGTATTTGTTATTTTGAAAACATTCATATTCCTCATCCCAATCATTATAAATTCTGAAACTGTACTCAGTAGGCCTATAAGTAATTCATAGTTGTTCAAATATAAAAATCTGAAAATCATCCGGAGGTCTCCTTTAACGCCTTTATTTTGATACGCACACACAGGTGCAGTGGTGAGTATACACTATATACAGTATCATCATTTCCTGGGTCTATCTTCGATCGTTTCTTTTACTAGTATCTCTTTAGTCAGGGTGACAAGACAAAAGAACATAATACATGTAATTGTCAACACGTGAAAAGATTTTGGGTAATCTAAATGGACTTTGACTTTGGCTTGACGTGTGTCATGGAAACGCTGTGGCACGCTCTCAACGTCACACATTGTACAAACGATACCATGATAAAACTTGCGGCTGTGTCGATGTTGAGTATAGTTAGTGTGGTTGCTATATAGATTATCCATCACTGATCCATTTTGTGTGTTCAGTTTCTAATTCATATACCTATTCAGTCATTCATTCATTTATTGATTCTACTTATATACAATGTGTCTCTATGATTATATCTGTCTTGCTTTCAATGCATTTATCATAACTTTATTTTTATCTACAAGTCCTGTACATGTTTTCATTTGTCCGTCCTTTCCACTCTTTTCAATCATTTATGTGGATGAATTTCATAGCTGCGAACTTGTGCATATTTAATTTGCTTTTGCTTCTTTTTTAAAGAAAAATAGTTTGGAAAAGAAAATGCTTTCATCAAAAGTCTTTAACATCCATTTTGCATTTTCCAGTATTCTTGCTAACATAAAAACAAACCAAAAGAGATATATCTTATTCATTTTACAGTTTTCAAGTCATGTCATTTCACAAGCTTATAATGGCAAATACGTAATATTTCTATTACCATTTGGCACAGATATTCTACATGATAGTGCATATATCAGATGCACATCCCTCACAGGGTCAGAGGTCGCGGGGTTATTGAACTGTGCTAAAAATGACATGTCCCGCCATGATTTTCAAAGTCCCTTGATGTCACAGGGAAATAGTATTAAATCATATTACTCCTTTGCATTATTTCTATAACTTTTGAGGTTATATCAAAACATTTAATACCCCAGATCTGAGTCGACTCCAGTAATTATCAAGAGACGGGTATAATACCAAAATAACGGAGCTACAAACTGACACATGAATGGATGACAGAGGTTCTAAACCGCATCCAACTTTTTGATATTATACAGCTCACATCATTATGACTTTTGTAGTCCATCACCTCATAGAACACGAAAGAAAAAAAAAATCCCTCCTTGTATATGTAACCCCGGTGATAACAGCACGCCGTTGCTAAGATCCCATCGTATCTTGATGCCTGCGTGCATACCAAATGAGTTTGCCAGCCAACTCCATTTAGCGAAAGCAGACACGCGAGTGAACAACTCGAGATGGAAAATGCATCCATTGTGCACAAATCTACTCCTATTATAACCGCCGCACACAGCAACGCAGCCTATTTGCCGTCTGCGTTTAGGAGGCCGTCACACTCTGTCTTGTGGCGCGGAATAGCCTGAACACAGCTACAACGACAACTGTATATACCACGGCCTGTAACACAAAAGCCTCATCTTCTCCCGTCGCTCGTGCTTTGCAGTGCATGGGATGGAAATCCTCAAGCCGTGTTTTAATTAAGCGATCTATCCTGCTGATGTTATTACTGTTGTGCTGTATTATCGCATTTTCTGCAATTTCATTTGCATTGCTACTTCTCTGAACAGATTCCTACAATCGAAGCTGGCTGCTTTCGCGCCGCCATCCACGACCTTTTTTCGTCGTTGGAACATCAATGACCCTCGTACGTTGCGTCGATCGTATACACGTGAACTTGAAGTAGTGGTGCGGAAAGGTCGTAAATTCGGTGCGCATTATTCCTCATCTTAGAATCTCGTTACATCCTGCCGCCAAATTTGTGTACAACAACTTTGAACGGGTTTTCTTCTCGTGCGTGCGTCGAACTCTAAGCGACGGCTGTCATCCGCATTATCTGTGTCATAACCTCTCTGCTCCTGCTGAAACAGTCGATCAACCGCGATCATACACTGATCCAGCATTTTCGTTTTGAACAATACAAGTTTGATGTCGTGACTGTTATTGTTATGTACTATGATACAATGTACAAGGTGACCCGCTCTAGTTGATGAAACTGTATATGTTGCTCATACAGCTGTATGGAAGGGTCTGAGTGGTGTATATTTCTCTCTCGCAGCCTGTGTGATAAATATTCCCGCCGGAATGAATACAATCGCTTGAATTTCCTTTTAGATTTGCTTGTAGGTTTGCTAGATCCTATAGGTCTACTGATCGACTCCGTCAGACGATTTCAGTCGGAAACAGCAAGATCTGCTCCTTGGAAATATCAACCGTCGTCGTATGAGAGAAGATCAATGCAGGGAGGGGAAATGTAAACATTTATACAGAACCTGTGTACAGTATTTGTTAGCGTGCCATCTCCAGTGATGTATGTACTCTTCCTATGAACGTGAGTTATTGTAACGACGACAAATAGGATTTTGTCATCTCCAGGAAAAGCTTAAGAGACAACGAACGTGAAAACGATTTTTGAAGACCATTGCCATTGTGATGACGAGAATGGAACTGGATATTAACGAGGCAGGTAAGAGAATTAAAAAGCAGATTCGGATATCTAACGACAGTCTAATACTCTACGATAGATATCTCATCAATAACATTGACAGATATTCCCTTTCTTATCAAATTTGTCTCAAAGTAATTATTTGTGAATTCATTAGCGCTTTAAAGCATTGTCATTATTAGAAACTGTAGAAAGAAACGGGTCATCATTTTCCATTCTAAGCATTATGTTGTTTTATATATGTATGAAAATTTTGTTGTGTTCATGAGGGAATTAGGCCAACATGCAAACTGTTTCAATACTTGTGGTTCAGGCATTTGTTTTTGTTTTTTAACCACTGCAACATTCGCAAATTTCATCTTCCCTCTCGCATTCCTCCCAATCTTGCTTCGGTTTCCATCCCGGGCACAATGATGACATGCATGGCGTCGCTTCACGACGCCGTGACAGCTAAGACAGTGATAATACACGTAATTGCTGATTAGTCCGCGGAGAGATTCCCTCCAAACCTGTCACGACATGGGGGGGGGGGGGGGAGGGGGAGGGGGGAGGGGGAGGGGAGGGAGGGGGATGTGCCCGTGTATACATCAACTCGCGTTTACCGCTCTCACAACGTGTCACGCATTGAAAAGGATCGTATAGTTTTGGTTGAGATGGGGATTCAGGTTTTAACTTTTTGCGAGGTAATTAGAAACCACTTATATGAAATATTAAAGAGCATACAATTTGTTCTAAAATGAATTGCATGTATATTTGATGAAAATCGGTTCTGAAATGGCTGAGATATCCAAAAACAAAGAGGTCTTTGTAAAGAGTGGGTCCCACCTTTGTTTGAGGACGACTTTGTTTTACTTTGTATTTTTTTTTTTTTGGTCTATATCTCGGTAATTTCAAAACCAATGTTCATCACATAAATGTTTGATTCTTTTTAGAACTGTATTCTCTTTTATATTTTAAATTAGGGGTTTCAGTTATCTTGAAAAAAAAAGTTAAAATCTGAATCCCCATCTCAACCGAATCTATATATCATTCCTTAAAGGTATAATTTACCTTTTGCAGATGAAACAAAAACCAAACATTAGTGATGCAAAATAGTTCTAAAATGTGAGTTAGGGATAGAAACAACCAATGTAAAAATTTGAACCAGTATAATCGATAGTTAATTATACAAAATGTGAACAATAGTTATAATGAAAATGTTTCCAGACTATACCGTCTACAGTTATGGTTTAATGAGGAAAATAGTAATAATTTTAGGTTTTAGACGTTTTGTGATACAACTGACCTACGCATATGCATCAAAAGTGATATCTTGAACATTTTTTTAAATCACTGCTCCCAAAGGTAAACAGAACCTTTAATGATACCATCAAAGTTATGACGATTCTCACGTCAGTGACAAAGGTGTGTAATCCTTTTATTATTGTGATATGATGGCAATACTTTGTTTGTTGTTTGATCGGTGTCGTTGTTTGTTTGCTTTTTTGTTTTGTTTTGTTTTGTTTTTTAGCCTGAGAACTGAGAACCTCCTTAAAGGGAAGACAAACCCAAAGAGCAATGTGGATTGAGTGAAAGCAGTAATATTAGTAGAACACATCAGTGAAAAATTGAGGAAAATCGGACAATCGATGCAAAAGTTATGAATTTTTAAAGTTTTGGTGTTGGAACCGCTGGGTAAGGAGACTACTAGAGGTTATGACGTATGAGTGGACTACAATATAAAGAAAATAAAAAGGGAATTCAATGAAAATTCATTTTTCATGAAAATTACATATTCCATCAACTTGATACTGACATATGTTAGGGGTAGCACTTATTTCCCCTGCTTTCTGAAAGCGGTTAGTCAAGAACTCTTTCATTTTGCTAGAAAAGTGAATTTTTGTGGAATTCCTTTTATATTTCCTTTATATTGTGGTCCTCTCATACGTCATAACCTCTAGTAGTCTCCTCATCCAGCGGTTCCAACACCAAAACTTTAAAAATTCATAACTTTTGCATCGATTGTCCGATTTTCCTCAATTTTTCACTGATGTGTTCTACTAATATTACTGCTTTCACTCAATCCACATTGCTCTTTGGGTTTGTCTTCCCTTTAAGCCCCAATTCTCTGTATCATTTCTCCATTTCAGCATTCACAGGCGATCTGCGGGGCATCATCTTCGCACTGGATGAAGGCCAGGTACAACCCAGCTATTTCCCGTGATTTAATATTATGAGCTCGTATAACAATAGTTGTGTTTTTTAATCAGTTTTAGTTTACGTAAAACATACATACTCTCGAAAAGGATTGCACGATAACAGTTTTATATACGAGTGTATATCATGTACAGCAAATGTTGTTCCCAACGACTAAAAGTTTGCTCGACATTGCAAGCGCTTGATACCGACAAACTGAAATGCATTATGACGACGAACATATGAAATTTATAGCTCGTTTCTTACTATACAGTTACTTTTTTTTTTTTTTGGGGGGGGGGGGGTTGATTGTATAGTAATTTGGCCACCTAGTCCATGTCTAAAACATTATATAAATATATTGCTTCGTTTACTTTCTGACACAAACAGAACACATGTACAGAGCAGTTTTATTTGTTTTTGTATGTATCTTGCTATATACTGTGCCTTGATACGTCAAGCGTAACTGCTTCATACTGACATGTTAAGCAAATGGAGGATGTGGTTCATTTTTTTAAAGATTTTGTCATCGAAACTGAAATTTAGGGTGATTAAAAAATGGCTTAGATCTCAACGATTCGTCATCAGTGCGACAGTCAAGTGTTCATGCTCGAGTGATTGAAGCGTCTCCGCTTCGTCGCCCGGGTGACGGGCGCGCGTATGATTTAATATCCAAGAGGCTGACATAAATTGAGAATATCAAGCAGAAAACACCCCCCCCCCCAAAAAAAAAAAAAAAACAAAAAAAAAAAAAACCAAGCATGAATTATCCGTTTTGGGTATGAAGCAGGGGAAAAGGGGAGTGGGGCGAATGAGAAACATGTATAGTCAAAGCAATGTATGTGATGTTAGCACGAAATAATAATCTAGTACGGTTGTGATTCTTGTCGAGGGATTTATGAGAGTGCGTCATTTCATGATTGAAAATTTAGCTATGCCTGCAAGATATTACAGTGGACTCCCGTTATAACGAGATCCTCGGGAACGGCAGTTTTCTTTCGTTATATCGAAATTTTGTTGTTTCCGAACAAATAAACAATAAAGATATATAGAGTGGATAATGTTGCGGCCGGAATTCTTACTTCGTTGTAACCGGAATTTTGTTATAACCGTGTTCGTTATAACGGGACTGCACTGTAGCTTCAAGTGAAATTACTCCATTGTTTCAGTTGGCGTCGAGTAAATCAAACCGATTATGAAAAGGTCTCTTCAGAATTGGACGTGAAAATAGAAAGTTATAGAATATGCAAAATGACAAATGTTTCTACAAAATATTGATATCATTCGAAGCCGACCATATGTGGGAATTGTCACTGTTGTCACTTTCCAACTTTCTCATTTCGCTTTGTTAAAAAGAATTCTATAAATATCATGTGTTGGCTCGATAAATTGTCAATTTCAATCGCCATAATCCGAAAATCATAATTACACCTATACAATATCATAGTTTTTATTTCAAAAGATGGGAAAAAAAGACATAATTTCTTACGAAGGTCTAGAGTGATTTTTGAGGCGATCACACCACAAAACCTTTTCAAATCTTCATGCAATATCCCTGCATGTGATTGTGACCAATACAAACGTTTCGTTCATCATCTCCTGGCTCTTGCATGTGACTGTGTGATGGTGGCATTAGATAAATCTACTTTGGGCTATATGTACACTGTAACTACTGGGAAATCTTAAACGTAGCGAATTCGGCGATACAGTGTAACTTATTTCTGAAACTATGCACCGTATCTAACATTCTTAGATGTGATGCTTACAGCATGGGGCTCCATGCTTACAGCAACGGGTGACTTTTGCTGCCCTTGCCTTACGTTCCTGCGTCTTAAAGGCATTATTTACCATTTGCAGATGAAACAAAACCCCAGCTTTTAATAGTGCTTCAAAATAGTTCTAAAATTTGAGTTAGGGATAGAAACAGCCTGTCCAGTATAAAATTTTAATCAGTGTAATATAATGTCAAACATGTTTGAATACACAAAATGTGAACTATACTTATAATATTTTTTAAAGAAAAAAAAAGTCTACAGTTATGGTTTATTGAGAAAAATTGTGATATCTCCTTATAATTTACGCTTTATTGCGAAATTTTATATGTTAAGATGTTTTGTGATACATCTGACCTACACATATGCATCAAATGTGATATCTCAAACATGTTTTTTTTTTTTTTTTTAAAATCACTGCTCCCAATTCTAAACAACACCTTTAACAATCATCAAACGTCATCATTGTACCCCCATCAGGATCCGCAAGCCAAGGACCACACTGGTACGACACCCTTGCACAAGGCGGCGGCCAACGGTCACGTCGAATGCTTGCAGCTTCTTGCCGAGAGAGGGGGTGATATCAACCAGCCTGATATAACGGGATCGACGTCACTACATGCTGCTGCTCGGAACGGACATATCAGTTAGTATACCATCAAAGTGCATTAGTATTCTCCTTTTTCTACTTCCTGTTTCCGCTTTGGGTCTATCTGTTCTCATTTTGGGCCATGAATATGTTACCTCTTAAAATTAGATTTGAACAAAAAGCCATAGTAAGGAAGGGAGAGAGAGTTTCCGATTTGTTACTGTGTTAAACGCCCTCAAAGTAAGCAATACTGCCACAAGCAGCAACATTTTGTGAATAATATTCAATCAACGCAACTTTTCAATTTCATAGCCATGTTTGTTTTACAGTTTTACTTTTTTGTTTTGTTATTCATACTCTTATTTTTTCCTAAATGTCAAAACGATCTTAATATTGACGAAGGCTTCTTTGCCGCTGTGAACACACATTGGACGTGGTATGTTATGTTATCTATGGCACTAATGGCAGGGAGGGGTGTAAACTGCTTGAGACCGAGGACCTTATGTAGACATAGTTGTTACTCGTAGTTCTATTGACATGTGACGGATGCTGTGAAATATTTCAATATTTCGATCATGTCAGTGACACTAGCAGACACGTAAGATACGTGAAATATACAGTATAGAATTTCGTTCATTTCGCTCAGCCATTGCTTATGGTCATGAGTGCCTGACAAGTTCACGGACTGCATGCTCTGTGCCTGATCCGTATCGAGTGCCCCTATTTTAGAAAGAAACAGTCACAGCTAGCTCCGTGAAGTCAAATGGCGCCATCTATTGGTCATGCTGCACATCGTCTGCAATGCGTGAGCAGGTTGCCAATGCAAGTCGAGATTTTTGAAGGAGAGACCTGACACAAAAAGATTAAAAAAAAAAAAAAATAGATAAAAAATAGCCAGCCAGAATAACAGGACAGTTGTCACGCGATTTGCTACAGCAGCGACGCACAACAAAGATAATAGGCCTACGCAAATGTCAGAGTCGGGATAACTAATGCCCTTTTTTTCGTGAGTATATTCGACCTTACAGCGCACTTCCCCTTATTAATTTGTATCACTCCCATGAGTGAATGTCTCGTTGAGCTGGTGCCAACAAAAAGTACACCTTACCAAACAACTCATGTTCGTTTTGCAGGTGCATACAGGACATTGCAACAATGAAACAGCAAAACCAATTCCCCTCCCTTGCCCAGTAAAATGTCAATAGCACCATCAGATATCACACGCAAGACGCAACGAGCTTGTCTGTAACTAAGGTGACTGTAATATAGGTTTTCCCATCCATTTTGCACTTTTGTCATTCAATTTCAAAGATTTATTATTCAATTTCGTCCCGAGAAGCAGGTGGAACGCAATCCTAACTTCAATTTCGTCAGTTGTCATTGTAATTCGTTTTTCGTCAAACATTTTCGAAGACATAGCATTCAAAATCGTCAGTTGTCATTCAAATTCGTCCCTCCCGCTGATGGATCGCAGAATGTGAAAATCAAATTCGTCTTTGTTCACACAATTTCATGAATTTTTCATTCAAATTAGTCAGATGTTGTCGATTTTTTATTTTGATGGTGAACCAACTTTAAGCCGAGATATTTTTACTTTCTCTCGTAAACTGTATCGTTACACATTATTCCCTAACCATTTGCTTTAACAGTACACAAAAAACAAGACAACCAACGAAAATGATTGAAGGATAAACGACAGTCAAAAGTCATAACCCAGGACAGTATGTCAGTGTCACATTTTGGACTTTAACTCGTATTAAAATGTTCAGGTTTTCGCATCATAGGCCTAATGCATGAAGCAAAGTTTAAATTTAAAGCAGCAAACATAATTATGTTATCCATTCTTTGACATTAAACAGGCGACAATTCTACACTTAAATTTTGTCTTTAATCATGTTTGCCTAGAAATTGTTTGTCAGTGTTTTCGTTTACGAGACGGTATACGTACACATGGTACATGTATGTTTGTTTCAGTGTGTACTCGGATTGCTTGTGTGTGTGTCTGTATCTGTGGTTCTGTGTGTGTATGTGTGTGTGTGTGTGGGGGGGGGGGGGCACTTAGGTGTATGTTAACTCCTGAATGTAAAATGTGAACGGTTACAGGAAAAAAATACATGAATGACTGGAAAATCACACCGGGTAGAGATATGAGACGAATATGAATGAAAAATTAACGAAAATGATTGACAAAAGACGGAATCGATCCTGCTGTTTTGAGTGCTGCGAGTGAGACTGACGAATTTGAACTGTAAATGACGAAAATGTATGCCAAATGACTAAATTGAATGGACTTTCTTGAAAATGAACGACGAAAGACGAATTTGAAAGTAAGATTGGCCTACTCTCGACATTCCGCGACGAAATTGAAGTAAAAATTTGTGAAATTGAATTAAAAAAAAGTTTGAAAATGAATGGGAAAACCTATATTAGTAGTTTTGGAAATGATGACACTACAACTGCCACAACTGCCTCAACTACCAATACCGATGAAGATAATGGTGATGATATTAATGAAAGTGAAAATGCTGATACTCTAAGTATACTAATTCCTACTTCTTCTACTTCTTCTTCTTCTTCTACTACTACTACTACTACTACTACTACTGCTACTACTACTACTACTTCTACCACTACTACGTACTTCTACTATTACCACTATTACTATACTACTACTACAACTAGTTCTACTACTGCTACTTCTACTTCTACTTCTACTATTACTACTACTAGGCCCTACATACTGTGGCATTTGTTCAGTTTTCGCCTTTAGAAAGTTTACGCGGGAAGAGGAGAAAACAATACTTAACTTATGTTCAGCCTATTAAACAATTTATTTCAACAAGGAAGAGAAGACTTAATGTCACAATAAGAAAAAAGGCATGAAAAAAAACCCCGAGGAAATGGGAGTCGGAGGGAGAAAAAAAAGAAACAATGTGGGAGCAGGAACAGGAAAGAAAGGAAAATGAAAAAGAAAGGAAATGAAAGGAAAAGAAGAGGAAAGAAAAGGGGTGGACAGGTAAGAAGGACGTGGGAGCCAAGGTTTGCTTTTACAAACATCTTTAGAAACATTTTCGCACCAGTGGACTGCGTCGGTACGGAATCTCATGGATTGGTCTCTAGGATAAAGGTTACAGTTGTGTGGAAGCTGATCGGCCATCGTCAGGTTTGAATGAACCGCACGAGGGCGTGCGACGAAGGCCGTTGTCCCCATGTGACATGGGTGCAGTTGACCAACGTCTGTCTTGAAACCTTCCGATTTAATTTTCTTGCGTTTTCAGTTCTATTTCCTTTCGTTATATTACGCTATGACGCACGGAATGTTTTCAAAATCACAAGAAAAAAGAGAGAAAGAGAAACCCCAACCGGAGAAATGTTTAATCTTCTTTCCATGTCTGTCTGGGTTTTGATATTGATACTCCAGAAGCGGTCAAGTGGCTGGTGAATAACGGGTCGGACATCAGGGCCAGGTCTCGGAAGGGGAACACGGCGGAGGATGTGGCCAAGGCGCACGGGCAGTTCGAGGTCTCCGGATTCCTGCGAGAGTGGGGTGAGAGAGGAGGAACAAGAGTCGAATATCGCTGCGTCATCACCGAGCATTTAACCCATCAAGCCCCAAAAGCCACATTTTTGTGGTTTGATGTTCTAAAAAAAAGAAGAATCTTATACTGTATTTTTGTAATATCAGTTGTAGTGTTTTATAAGATAGAGAACAAATTTTCTCTTTCATTTTAGGTGTTTGCTCGTGCTTGTTTATTTTCTTTTGGTTGCAAAATTTTCAAAAGCATCTTAATTCCTTGAATCTGCAAACGATCCTTTAATCGGCAACATGTTGTGTGGAAGATTAAAGATCATGCTTCTTTCTTAAATTGGCAACTATTTGCAGATTAAACGAATTTAACCTGTCCCATCTAATCTTGCTGTAATGTAGGATACATATAGTAAAATCCAGAGTTGCCAATTTAGTGAAGCCAATACCTTCTTCAGCGAAATCCCTTGGACTTCATGGTTTGAAGGGATGGTATATTGTTGGTTGAGGTGGGAGATTCAGATTTTTACCTTTTTGCGAGATAATTATAAACTTGAGGTGTGAGTTTTCTACAATTTGTCCCTCTCTACAAATGAAATTGTAAGATCGCAGTTAAAATTATTGATCAGCGGTTGCGATCTTACAATGTTATTTGTAGAGGGAGACAAATTGAAGAAAACGTACACCTTAGCCTTCACCCCTCTGCAATAAAGTTTTGCTTTCATTTAGGAACTTCTTATGACATTATGTAAGAGCATACAATTCTAAGAAAATTTCAAATACATATTATTTGATGAAAACTGGTTTTGAGATGGCTGAGATATGAAAACAAGAGACCCGCGGGTCTAGCGCTCACCTGAGTATCGCAAGTTCACTTTTCACGCAGTCACTAATCTAAATTATTCACAGCTCTACCAAAATTTGACCAGGCATTCTCAAGTAGAAGATGAAAATGTACAATAAGGGCCCATTTTTTTTAAAGATTCCTTAATTATTGGGGATTGGGGCCCCCTGGGGCCCTCTGGGTGGGGCATGGTGCCCATTTTGATAAATTTAGATCCTGACCCCCTAGGGATGCTACCTGCCAAGTTTGACGAAAATCCATCGTGAGGTTTTCAGGAAGAAGATGAAAATGTACAATTCAGGCCCCCATTTGGACCTTCCCAACCCCTGCCCCCAAGAGGGGCACCCCTGGATTTCCTATGAACAAACTCAAAACTACAGTCATTAATGTACTCACTCATAGTATTTTCTTAGCTCTATAACTTCTGATTCTAGAGAAGATTTTTAAAGATTCCTTCATTTTGGGGTTTTGGGCCCCCTGGGGGCCCCCTGGGTGGGGCACGGTGCCCATTTTAACAAATTGAGATCCTAATCCCTTAGGGATGCTACCTGCCAAGTTTGGTGAAAATGGGTCATGGGGTTCTAAAGAAGAAGATAAAAATGTACAATTTAGGCCCCATTAGGACCCCTCCTCACCCCCCTCACCTGGGTCCCAAGGGGGGCACCCCTGATTCTGCCATGAACAAACTTGAAACTACAGTCATCAATGTACTAACTCATAGTATTAACTTAGCTCCATCACTTCTGGTTCTAGAGAAGAAAATTTTTAAAGATTCCTTAATTTTGGGGGGTTTTGCCCCCCTGGGGGCCCCCTGGGTGGGGCATGGTGTCCATTTTAACAAATTGAGTTCCTAACCCCCTAGGGATGCTACCTGCCAAGTTTGGTGAAAATGGGTCATGGGGTTCTCAAGAAGAAGATGAAAATGTACAATTTAGGCCCCATTAGAACCCCTCCCCACCCCCTCCCCTGGGTCCCCAGGGGGGCACCCCTGATCCTGCCATGAACAAACTTGAAACTACAGTCATCAATGTACTAACTCATAGTATTAACTTAGCTCTATCACTTCTGGTTCTAGAGAAGAAGATTTTTATAGATTCCTTAATTTTGGGGGGTTTGGGCCCCCTGGGGGCCCCCTGGGTGGGGCATGGTGCCCATTTTAACAAATTGAGTTCCTAACCCCCTAGGGATGCTACCTGCCAAGTTTGATGAAAATCGGTCCTGGGGTTTTCAAGAAGAAGATGAAAATGTAAAAAGTTTACGCACGACGCACGACGCACGACGGACGCCGGACGAAGGGCGATCGCAATAGCTCACTTGAGCCTTTGGCTCAGGTGAGCTAAAAAGTAAAACAGAGTAGTCCTAATAAAAGGTGGGTCCCATCTTCTATCAGGACCTCTTTGTTTTTTTGATATCTCAGCCATTTCAAAACCAATTTTCATCAAGCAAATTTTGGATTCCTCTTAAAGTAATTGTATGTTCTTTCATATTATGTCGTAAGAGGTTTCCAATTATATCGCAAAAAGTTAAAATCTTAATCCCCACCTCAACCAAAACTATATATACCATCCCTTCAATGTACATCACAATGTTGATTGATAATGTGGAATGTTGATGTAATATAATATAGTAGTATACTCCACAACAACACTACACTCACTGCAGTGAACTGAACACGGATGTGAACAACCACCTCAGCGGTATGCACAGTGGTGAACAAAATTATTGATATGAGTTATCTGAATTATTTTGATCAGCTTAGTCATTCTTATAAGTAATTTCTGTGACAAGGAAAGAGACTTTGAGAAGACCCTATAAGTATTGTTTTGTCTCTCCCAAAACTTTCTAAGTTTACTTTACTTTCGACGATAGTTTTGATATGATTTAGATAGATGTATGTCTAGATTTGGAATGTCTAAAACTCGCGTGACGATGGGTAATGCAGGAAGTGTTCTGACATAAGCTGACCTTGGTACTTTTTTTTTTGTATCGTTATATCGTTGCTCGTTGCCACCAAAATATTGGTATAAAGCAAACAACTCCAACAAGTTTAACAAAAAAGTCATTAGAAATCTTTATCCTGTATCACTTGCATTTTTTGTTTCTTCTTCTGCTTTTTTCTACTTTTTTTTCCTACTTAACACAACATCTACCATCAGTACCTGTTACCTTCCATCTCTTTTATTCCGAACAAACCAACTTTTTTTTTTGTGTCATCATCACATTTTGATACTCTTGTTAATGTTTGCACTCTTTGAACGCCATTCGTGATATCTTTGCTATGAAATATGAATTGTATACTTCCGCTCCGAACGTTGGCAGGATGTCATCAATATTCAGCTTAAGTCATTTTTCCGTCCATAAAATCCGTGAGGTAAACGTCCCAAGCACGATGTGTTATTTCGTGCAGTGGATGGAAATGGATTGGAAAAATATTTTCTCTGTGCAGAGATAGCCAGAGGTCAATCCTTGGTCAGTGATCAAGACCAATGAGCTTCATCAAAATGTGAATGAAAAGCGATATTCGTCTGGTGTTGTTTGGTATCGGTTTCGTTTTCTTTAGAAATACGCTCTCTTCTTCCTCCGCTAAATAGTTAAACTTTCTGTTGTTCTATTTCTTCCTTTCTTTCTTTCTGTTGTTCTATCTATCGAAATGCAGAGTAAAACGAAAATAAGTTCAATCAATTGATCAATACATTAACCAATATATCAATCAACCAATCAATCAATCAATCAATCAATCAATCAATCAATCAATCAATCAATCAATCATTTATTTATCCATTCATTCATTTGATCAATTAGTCAGTTAGACACCAATCAGTCAATCGGTCAGTCAGTCAATCATTTGATTAATCAGTCAATTCATTGACCGATCAATCAGTCAATCTGCAATCAATCAAACAATCAATCAATCAATCAATCAATCAACCAGTCAATCAATCTTCATCTTGCTTCTCGTCTTCTGCTTCGTATTTCTCTTCTTACCCCTCGTCTCCTTCCCGTGTTTCCTGATTCGGTATCAGGCTTTGTAGACGTACGGAAAGACACAGATTAGTGGTCTGCAAATAACGCCCCCATTGTTCCTCCGTCTCGCTTTAAGAGAAACAATCGCAATGTGTGCTACACAGGCGCCTCCTAAATATTATCTCATAATTTCTCCTGTTTGTTGTCCTTTTCAGCTTTAAAAATGTGTGCTTATATATCACCTCAGAGTCTGTCATTATGTCATGCCAAACCAATAACACCATCATACGACCTTGTATCTAGTTGTCCGTCAAGTGTGGCTGTCTGGTTGCAGTGACACACATATATTTCCTCTTCTTTTTTTTCATTGGTGATAGTTTCATTCATTTCATTTTGTTTTGGTCTGAACTTGTTTCTCAGTGTTCTCCCCCTCTCTCTCTCTTTCTTTCAACAGGCCGTGAAAAATTTGACTGGGAAATCGACAGCGGAACGTTTGCCGGTAGATCCTGAGATCTAACAAATTGGATCGTCTGCGCAATTATTGTGTGATGAACTTCTGACGGGGTGATTAAAAAAAAAGGAGAAGAAGAAGAAAAACCCAGAAAAACAGGCGTTGGCGATGAACCAATATCAATCAGTCACACCTTGATTGTCCTTAACTTGCCTGAGAATGTGCGAACGATACTTATCTCGTGAACAATAGCGAGGGGGGACTCATCCCTTACACTCAGAACAAATGGGAACTTCGGATGGTCAGTGAACTGTGCGAGTCGCCACCTCTCTTGCGGAGTCAACCTCCTGTCGCATATGCGGTGTAAACTCCTTTCCTTTTGTCCATCTATTTTTTTTTTCGTGAGTGGTAATACTTAGTTTGCTCAACTCTTGTTTTCATATTTCCAACGATACCTTGCCTTGTCATTTCAACTTTTTTTTTTTGACGCGTTCATCTGGCATCATAACACCCAATTTCTCTTTAACTCTACTGAAAGTTATTAGTGGAAAAGTGAGCAAAGAAAATGGGATGTCAGTTTTGTTTGACTTTTTTTTTTCCTCCCCCACCTGTTAACTTTGCCAAGTAAACTCGCTTCTGGTAATTATGAACCGGAAAGGTGAGAGTGAGGTCTCGCAATTCCAAACAAAGCTTGACAGGAAAAGTGAAAATGGTTACATGTATGTCAGAATTCTACGTATACCTGAAAATCCGTGTGGTATTCATTCCTTATTACCGCATGATCTTTCAAAGGACTGTACTTTATGTATCCATTATGTCCTTTTATATATATATATTTTGTCTTTCTACTCTTAAGTAGACCCTTTATCCTAAAAAGGTAGCATAGGTGATGTTTTTGAAATATATAACTCAAGAAAACAGGATACATATCAAACAGCAACAAACAAAAAGGAGTGACATATGAGAATTTTTTTCTGTTTCCTTCATTTGAAAATTCACACTAAAAAAGATTATGATGCCGTGGCCAGTGCTAACAGTGAATGGTGATCGTAATAGCAGGATGTCGGCGATAGCCTTTTAAACGCTTTCTCTTCACCCGCGATCATGTGCTTTTAAACAGGCTGCAAATAGATTCGAAAATGTATTAATATTATAGTTGGTGTCCGAAAGTGAAAGAAAGTTAAATTAAACTGCCCTGTAGCAGTATCAGTCCCTCACTTGATTATTCCACTGAGGCAAATTTAACTGGCAAGAAAAGGCTACGCAATCGTTGAGCATAATTATTTATATCGCCTTTCTCATCCCGCTCGTCATAATAACAGCATCCGGACTGCGTTTAGTTATCTTTGTTTTCTCTGAAGCACGCGTAGTTAACAACAAAACTCTCACAACATTCGTTCCTACGTTCATTTTGCCAAATTTGATGACGAGGGATTATTGGGGTAAAACGCTTTCTTCTTTTCTTTTTTTCTTTTTTTTTGTAGGAAGGGGGAGGGAAGGTGTAAATTCACGAGACGGGCACAGGGGGGAAGCTGGGTGGGGTAGAGATTGGCGCTATTTGTGGCCCAAACGTGGTTTAAAGCGAGGTGTGCTTACCTTAAAGGGATGGTACAGTATTGGTGGAGATGAGAATTGGGCTTTTAACTTTTTACGAGATACCAAGCAAACACTTATGCAACAGTACAGAGCATACCATTTTAAGAGGAATTCAAAGTTTATTTGATGAAAATCGGGTTTGGAATGACTGAAACATCAAAAAAACAAAGTAAAACAAAGCGATCGTAATAAAAGGTGGGTCCCACACTATATCAGAATCGCTCTGTTTTGGATATCTCAGCCATTTCGAAACCAATTTTCATCAAATAAACGTTGCATTCCGTATGGAATTACATGCTCTTTCATATTTCACAAGAGGTTTCTCATTATCTCACCCAAAAATGTTAGAAACCTGAAATTAGGTCTCAACCAAAACAATATGATCCCTTTAAGTAGGCATAGAGGGAGAGCTATTACAAAGAGGGGAGAAAGGGAGGGAAATGCCAAACGTAAAATTTTCTTTTCTGTGCCACGTTGGTTCCCCGCAACACCCCTCCCCCACACGCGCACCCGCACACATAGCTAACACACGTACGTTTTTTTTTTCTTCTTTGAAATCTTAAAATTTCCTTAGATAACAGGTGGTTACCTTTTTTTCTTCTTCTATAATATCTTGTCCATAATCTCGGATGTTATGTATATGTAGTATTTGAAGACATTTTATTAAAACTTGTGGGTAAGCAGCACGCACAAATTAACGAAATGTGATTTTTTAGTCCCTGCCGACGACACCGCGTCCAGATTGGTGACAAGGAACTTTTAGATGGAATTGAATGGAAAATAAGCTTAGTTTTAAACAGGGAGGTGGCGTTTTATTTTATGTAAGATGCTGATGTCAAAACATGCTTTCTGTACAGCCTATTCGTTTAACTCTTTGCAGCTCGCCGTCATTATTAAAAGAATGTGCTTAAACAGATAAATCCAGATAGGATCTACCGTTCTAATGTGTCTAATTTGTGTACGGTCTACAGTGAATCGTAACAGTTCATTCACATCGCTCATCCTATTAAAACTCTATAGCATCGCATTGACATTGAACTCGACAGCACGAAAGCAGACGTGCTGCTTCTCGCCTGAAAAATACATTTTGTATTATTCATCTGAGCGAGGTTTCCTGTTTTCGTATACCAAGATCAGTTGTTTTTTACTCTAATTATGTTGTTCATTCTGCTTTTCTCTGCTCTCCTCGTTCTTCTTCTGCCTTTGCTTCTTCTGTATCTCTTCCTCCTCCTCCTCTTCTTTTTCACCTATCCTTTTCCTCTTCTTTTACTTTATCTACCTTCTTCTAATTTTCCCCTGTTTAATCCCCTTTCTTCTCCCTCCCCCGTTTTCTGACTCTTCTGTGAATTATTTCCATGACACGTGATGTGAAGAAGTAATTCCACGAGGTATGAAATGGTAATACATGTACATGTATAGTGAAAGGGCTGTGAGTTGGCTCGGTCGGTAGCGCGTCTGCCTCACGATCCTATGGGCCCGGGTTCGAACCCAAGTCTTTTGACTGAGCAATGTTGTGTGAAAGCATACCGTCCCCTCTAGCAAGAGGCAAAACACTCTGTCCCTCGGATAGGACATTTAAAAATGGAGGTCCCGTGTATGAGAGAGTCACAACTTATGCACGTAAAAGATCCCGCTTCATTCATTCATCGCAAAGAGCAGGGTGTTTAACCCGGTGAAGTGGTCCCACCCACCTCACATCCAACTGGACCCCATGGAAGACCAGCTTAAAGGACAAGTTCACCTTCATAAACATAAGGATTGAGAGAATGTAGCAATATTAGTAGAACACATCATTGAAAGTTTGAGGAAAATTGGACAATCCGTTCAAAAGTTAGGAATTTTGAAGTTTTTGTGCAGTCACCGCTGGATGAGAAGACTACTGCAATGTATGATGTCACATGCGTACAACAATATAAGGAAAATATAAAGAGATTTTCACAAAATTTCATCTTTTGAAAAAAGTACACATTCCCTTGACTCGTTACTGACATAATGTTATGGGTAATATTATTCCCATTGCCTTTAGAAAGAGGCAAGTCAAGTGCTCTTTTATTATGCGAAAAAAGTTAAAATATGTTGAATTTTCTTTACATTTTCTTTATACTGTTGTACTCATATGACATCACGAGCCTTAGTCCAGCGGTTCAAACACAAACATTTTAAAAATTCATAACTTTTGCATGGATTGTCCAATTTTCCTCAAACTTTCACTGATGTGTTCTACAAATATTGCTACATTCTCTCAATCCTTATGTTTATGAAGGTGAACTTGTCCTTTAACGTAGCTGAATATGGGATATCCAGCCGTCTTCACAGAATGATGGAAATGTACAAACAAATAAACAAACAAAGGAACAAACAAACAAAGGAACACGCGAGAAAATGTACACCACTCTTAATTTCTCTTACGTTTGCGTGATTTTGTGGATGTGTGATTACGAACCAAAGAGTGTTAAGGCACACATTTTCCTGTGAATTCAAGCAACAAAAACGGACAAGCACTTTGTTATAAAATAATTAATGGAAACGATGTAGGTCCTGCATCCGAGAGATCAACAGTGTTGATTAAGTATGATTTTATTGCAGATAGCCATATGCAATTTACCATTCCAAAACCCGCAGGTAAATCGAGCTAATGACACATTCTGATCTGGTGACAACAGTCTTCACTTTTGAGGGGACTATTCACGATTTACTTGGATTTGATGTGATTTCTCCATGTTTCTACAAGTTAAAGCATTTTTTATTACAAAGAATCTGAAAGCATATCATTAGTCAATATAGAGAAAAAAACAACAAATGAGATGTCTATGAAGACTAGTCCAATTGGTGAATAATGCGATCTTTCTCGGTTGGGTAAGGACATTTCGCAAATTGTACACTACATCAGGTGTAAAAGAAAAAGAGGAAATGGAGGAACTCGCCACCATACGCAGGACTTGTTTTGGATGGAGGCCTGAAACTATGCAAAAATTGTGGACATGCATTCACAAGACCGATTTATGATATTCATTTGTGAAAGATATAGGGAGTAGGCAGATCTTTGGGAAGAAGATAATACTTAATTTGTATATTTGTCCAGTGTGTGAAGGTGGGTTACTTCCATTTAATCTCTCAGTAGCCTGCCATGCTGTATCTGCAAGTTTGTTTTTGTTTTTGTTTTTTAAATGTCTTGATGTCTGGTCTTGATTTTAAGGATCGCTGCCGCATACGTAATCGATGGGGTGCAACCTCTTTATAAAGAGGTCCGTTATAACAAACCTGCTTGTAACAAGGTAATTTTTCAGGTCTCTTTATATTTGATTTAATTCGATTTTATAACTGCAAATTTTGCAAAATTGATAACATTACACAGAAATGTCACAAGAACAATTATAGATGCATTGAAAAATATTTCATGTACTAAACGTAATCATACAGTAATACACTAATCAATACAGTTGAAAAATCATAAACAATAATGATAATGATGATGATAATAATAATAATAATAATAGAAATATTAGTATAATTACCATTATTATTATTGTTATTATTATCATTATTAATTATTCGGCATTTGCAAGACAATGCAAGTGAGTCATCACGCAGCAGACAGACAATTAAAACAAGGGTACAAGATGTCAGGTATTAAATCAAATTCCTCTGTATTACAAGGAAATGTATCACTTTCTTTTGTTAACTACTATATTGAGAAACATAAGATATAATTGTCATGGTTTTTTTTATATACGCCTTCGTGAAAAAGAGGTTCCCCTGTATTATTGTGCTCAAGGGTAAGGAGAGAAATAACGAGATGACATACATGAATTCACAAGAATATCTCACTGTCCGCATGAGTGTTTGGGGCGAGAGCTACAACCTTTGGCACAGCAGCCAATCGTACGTGTCGATCAAAGGTGGTGTGCTCATCAGGAATTAACCAATGTCAACCTATAGCGTTGTTGTCTTATGAGATGGTGCGTCATACGCTACACATCCCCACGCGGCGCCGGGGGTGTGGATGCCGCCAGGTCGTAGCCGTGGGTTGAGGGAGCGCTCGAGCATCGTAGGCAAAGTAGCAAGGGCCACCCCTGTACGTCTGGCTCGCGGATCTCACGTTTTAATGTGGTCACGTTGTTTGTCGTACTCAATCACTCTGCGGTTTCATATGTAACGTGACACTCATGTTCATTTTTCAAAATGGCGGAAAAAAAGTCGTTGTGGAAGGTTGGGGTACGTGGATATACGTACTGTCATATTAAATACAAAACAACACATTTTACACTATATCGTTGTACACACATGCGACATCACAAGCTGCTGTAGTCTTCTCATCCAGCATGTGACTGAGCATAAACTTCAAAAATTCAATTAACTTTTGAACGGATTGTCCGATTTTCCCCAAACTTTCACTGATGTGTTATTATTGCTGCATTCACTCAAATCCGCATGTCTATGAAGGTGAACCTGTCCTTTAATGGGCGCCAACAAAATAGTTTGATATAACTTATAGCTCCTTTCTTCCTTCAAGGAGTTGAAAAACAACAACAACAGTAGATGAGATGACTCTTAAAAGTGTCGCTGTACGTTGATATACATAATTTTCAACGAAAGATTTACAGAAAAATATGATACAAAAGATGACACGCATTTGATAATTGCCGAAATTACGTTAGAGCTCCAGTTCTTCAAGAGTATAAGCGTGATAAACATGCGGTGTAATACTAGTAATTTTTGAAAATGGTTTAATGGGTTCTAATGAACTAAATCCGGAGCCCATGTGAGTTTGGAACTTTGGATCATAGGAAAATTGACACCAGATTACAACAGTCAGAAGGGTCACAGACTTGGCATATGAAGTATTACTAGTATGTGGAACGGGTGCGACTTTATATATATATATATATATATATATATATATATATATATATATATATATATATATATATATATATATATACATATATATATATATACACACACATATATACGTCTTCACGGAAACATGGCTGGGAAATCCTACTGTTTAGACTCGATTTGTTTCCGTGACTTTATCGTCCTCCACAGCTTCCAAATTTATTTCTAGTAAAGCCCATTAACAATAGAATACAGCGTTTTGTTTTGTTTGGTTTTTTAAACTAACGCACATCATGAACTTACTCGATGAACTCTGTAATATTCTGTAGAAGTCATAGTACATCACCATGCAGGCTAATCGATGTAGATTTTGATTTATGCTGGTTTATGTTGATAAATGCATAAACTTTTCTAAACCCATTTTCTATTGACCATCAGCATCAAGGATTTTAAGCTTTACCGCTAATTTGAAGACTTACCGCTAGAAAGGAGTGGTAAGTCCAGCGGTAAGGGTTTTATGCAACAGGGCACAGATCTAATAACAAGTTATGTCTACCAGAATGAGTAATTATCGTAATTCTATTTTTTTTTCCAAAGTAGGAGTGGATGATCCCATTAAAGTTTGCTCTGTGTTTATTCATGTTGGTTTTATTGTCATGGCAATTTTCTATGCCCAAACAGGAACTTCATATAAACCGTTATGCATAATTTTAGACATTGACTGTCCGTGCCTCACGCGAGCAGGACACCTGTTTATGCCCGCAGTCCGTCACATGCTTTAGCTTCCAACAGCGTTGTGACCCCTGAAGGCCGTGTCACACCATTCCGGGCAAGACTTGCGTGCGACTTGCGAAGAACAATTTTTATTACCCGGAGGTCCCCGCAGACGACCCGTACATGACAGTACCTAGCACGTATCTCACCCGTAGTTGCCCGGAGGTGCGCACGCAAATCCTTTTAACCCGCAACCATGTTCAGGCCCTGTCACACCTTTTCGCGGCCGGGCAAGCTACGCGGGCTTGTTGCGTATGGGGATTTTCCAGCATATCGGACAATTTCTGCGGGCACGATAAGGACTCTTTGGCGAGTTTTGCATGTGTCTTACTTACTGGACGCGTTCTATTAAGCTCTGCTTGCGGATATTCGGTGTGACCTGCGTGCCAGGCACGTGGGGGCTGACGACGATCTTATCGTACTCGCAGCCTAAACTGCATTATCATGTTCACCAATATAGTATGTCGAAAAGCAGAACAAGGAAGATTTCTTTCAATCTGGAGAGAACACGAGAATGTGTGTGCACATAGGAATCTTACTGATTTACATACTTTCACAAAAATCCTTAATAGCAATATTAATAATGATTATGCAAGTCAGATAAAATAGCGATGATCTTTTAAAGGGGAATTCCAGTGTGATTATTAGTTAGTGTGATAAGAAAGAGTAAATCCTATGCTCGTAAAACAGTGAAAATGTGATCAACTCAGATAAAAGCTAGGGAAGTTATGAAATTGTGAAGATTGAGAACACTTCTCGTAAAGTTTCACCATTTTATTTCACCATTTTATTGGGGGGGGGGGACATCATCACTTTATTATTTTGCATATCATATTGACTGTTTAAGAACTGTTTCCTGAAAATTAACGAAACTTCAAAACGTCATAACTTATTTTTCAGTCGATTTTGATCAAATTTTCATTGTTGTGCTATTCTTTTTTTTTTTTTTTTACACCTTTTCAGACTACCTTTCAACTGCACTGGAATTTCCCTTTAAGTCTGCTGTTTACAGGCTAACTTTCCTCAAGACTATAGGCGTTAGTTACAGAACATAATGAGTAATTACTATGTAAGTATGTTCTTCATCATTTCGCGAGGCTAGAATTGATTCGGCAGTCATCACGTTTTGAAGAGAGGGGTTAACTGCTGAGGAATATTTTGACCACAGATAATTTTTCATTGCAACGGATTATGTTTGGATCTACAACATAAAATCAGTTGAAGGATTATAAGACGATGACGTCATTTTCATCACCGCGTCTAATTTGCATTATGTGATCACGACCAATGTGGTTGTTTCTTGCAAACATGGGCATGATGTAGTGTTGTTTCTCTACCCACATAACGTTTATAATAAGGGGCGATCACACATCGCCGGTTTAGATGGCGGTTCATGGCTGTTCTCAAACCGCCGTGAACCGTGTCCCGACGATGGCGGAAAGCACTTAAACGCGATGTGACTACGTTCTCGACACGTTTTGAACACGTCGCTAACGCGGATTGGCGCGGTAGTAACACGGATCTCCCCGAAAGGTGGAAGAGTCCATACAAAGCCACTGTACTTGGATGCAATCAGAGCCCTTTCGCTGGTCTTCGATGGGTTACAACAAGGAGCGTAAATTACGAAACGTTGTAACCTCATGTGTATTTACAGATTGACATAAGTGATGCAATAAGCAATATTGTCTTCAATTTTCAACATGCTTTTTTCTCTCTCTTTTTAACTTTTAAAATATCTGTATTAACTGTACGTCATTAACAAGACATACATGTCAAAGCAGAATCCAACATAGTTTACAAAGTTACCTGTTCATTTGCAGGTTTATATATCACGTGATGTACAAGTACTTGCTTGTTTCAACATCTCTTTTTTTTTCTCTCTTTCTTGATTAAGTTTTCACATATCTCTAACAGCAGTCAATAAAAAGACATACATATCAAAGAATGCAGTATATCTACATAGTTTCCTGTTTATTTACAGGTTCACGTAACATAATAATGGTGGTTTTTTTTTTCAAGTTTCAACATCGATTTGCCCTCTACTCTCTTGAGTTTCAACACATCTGTATCAACATGCAGTCTTACAAAAAGGCATACATAATCACGAAAGCAGAACCCAACGTATTTACATAAGTATTTTGTGTATATCTTACAGGTTCACGTAACTGGCCATCTTTTGAGTTGTTCAGCTTTAACAAAATTATGAACACACCCTTTAATGTAACTGCTGTACTATTCAACATACCTACCAACTTTTTGAACATTAAACTTTTCTTTGTTACTCTATGTGTTAAAACACCTGGATCCGCCCCTGTAGGTGAGTGTGCTTGCATGTGTGTGTGTGTGTGTGTGTGTGTGTATGTGGAGGGGCACACCCCTCCCCTATTTCAGCCCCCTACTCCCGGTCCTGCGGCATCTGTGTTTGATTTGATAAAGTCAGCTTGATTGTAGATTGATTGTAGTGTTGTATTTTGCATTTTTTTTTTCCTGTTAAAAAGTCGTGAAATTTAGAAGGAAAGGGGTGTGTGTGCGTGTTTGTAAATGCGGATTCGTCTCTTCACACCTCCCTAGTCGGACGTGGGAAAGGCTCACCCGTGAATTTCATGTTCTTGTCGCGTCTAAAAATTCACGGACATGAGAGAGACGGGTCAAGGACTTCGTAAATGATCAACTTACATGATGTTCTGTATAAATTTCTTTATGCACACACATATATATATATAATTATATATAATATGTATACGTATTTCTCTCTCTCTCTTTATATATATATATATATATATAACATATGCGTGTGTGTATCTAGATAATGTGTGCAGCATATCATAATCAATCAAAATTTTTTAGATTGATAGCTCTTAAACGGATTGTCTATCATTTTCTTCAAGCTTTCATTGAGTGATTTACTTAACCTCCCTGCGTTCACTAAATCCACGTAACCGAAAAACAACTTGTGGAATGTGCCAACTTATAGTTTGCTACTCTACCTCATAATGGTCATTCCAAAGAAGTATGGTCCGAAAGAAGTATGGTCCGAAAAGACTCAACAAGACAAGTGCAAGAGACAACCATGAAATCTCTCCAATTCGATTTCGATTTGATATACCAATTGTGAAATGTGCTTATAGAGCCGTAGTCCCTACACCAACGTCTATCTATCCATCCATCCATCTATCTATCTATCTATCTATCTATCTATCTATCTATCTATCTATCTATCTATCTATCTATATATCTATATATCTATCTATCTATCCCATCTATCTGTCTATCAATCTAACACAACTAGTGCATCTGTTTATTTATCTATGTACATAATGTACTCTCGTTCTTGTACTGGATTTAGACTTTGGAATAAAAAAAAAAATCAATACGAAAAATATTAGCATGTGATATTGCAAATATACTACGAATCAAGTAGATACCATGATTCCATTCATTTTATTGATAGTAAAAAGAAAACATGATTTTCCTTTTGATATGCATAAAAAGACCTAAATAAATAACGATTTCACGAATCAACGAAGAATCGAAACCTATTTAGCCCTAAAAAACACCCAGACAAACGGTCGCTGTCATGCTGAAAAGGAAAGGAAGAGAAGAAGAAGAAGAAGAAGAAGAAGAAGAAGAAGAAAAGCTGATAACATGGTACGAAAATAATAAAAGGTCAATGGCGAAGACAAAAATTAAAGGATGATCAAAGCCGCTGAGCAAACGCTTGTTGATGTTTTGATGTTCCTGTTGTTTTCTAACCATTAACAAATTGGCAAAGGTTTTTTTTTTTTCATAATGTTAATATATGAAACATCACTTTCTATATGATCTTTTTTTTTTAAAATATCTAAAAAAAGTTTCTTTAATAATTACTGGATTAAAAAAAAGAGAGAGAGATAAACTTGGAGCCGCTATTAAACTGTCACAGAGGTTATTCAAGAACTAATTAGGTCCAATTGATGTAAATAAATTGAGTAAAAATAGCCTTACTTAGGGGCAAGTGCAATTTCATTAGAGTGACTAGTCGATATCAGTGAAAGGAATTGTTTTTCGCAAACATGTTACTGAAGATGGTTTATACATCAATGATAGACCAAGATGATAATGGCATGGAGATCTGTTAACTTTAAAATCGTATTTTCGGAGAATAAAACGTCAGTATGAGATCTCCAAAGTACATTGATTAAATATGCAAGATACTCCAAGATTGAGAACCCCAAGAGACTCCAAGATTTAAAGTCCCCCTCAACCCCCCCCCCCCCCAAAAAAAAAAACAAAAAAAAAACAGACACATGAGTGCTGGATATCATGGACATTTTAATGCGTGTGTCTTAGACTAAAAAAATTCTTGATGTTCTTTCCATAATGCACTTTACCAGTTGTTGGACAGGAAATAAATTGATGTATTTTTTCTCTCTCTTTTTTAAAGTTCACATACTACGAACGTTTTATTTTAAGCTGTCTGAATATCTTTCATTTCGAGAGCACATAATAGCATGAAGACGACAAGGTATGTAATGTATTGTAAATCATAATTTACTGGAAACTGTTGTCATAGTCAGTGCATGGCTTACACAGATACTGCAAAATCAAAATAAAAAGACAATTTTGTAGACCTTCACAGGACCACGTCATTCAAGTATCTCTTGGGAAACAGAAGAAATTGTTTTGATGTGCCAAAAGTAATTTCTTCCTGTATATCTGTGTTGGCAAAATGTTTGATTTTGCATGTTAACTGGTGACGACCGTATAGACTAATATAAATTGAGTACATGACAGTGTGCTCGGAAGATGCGAATTATGCGTGTTACACGAATGGCGTGAACATGCATAACTGTGTCACGGCCTTGCGTGCTTGCGGCGTACTTATTAAACAACCATCTGACAAGAACTCCCTCCCCCCCCCCCTTTCTCCCCCACCCTCTCCTCTCTTGATCCAATACCCCACCTTTTATCAATTATTTCCTTCTGTCTTACACACTTCCCTCCCCCCCCCCGTCTCCTCCTTCTTTTTGCCCCACCCCTCTGTCTCTCTCTTACACACTTCAAACTGTATTGTATTTATTTTCCGTCATTAAAAAGATACACAAAGACATCTTAATATACCTTCAACGGAGGGGTGACCCTACAATGCGTGTTGATAATGCAAGATGCTCTGAGAACTGTCCTTTTTTACAGGGGCGCTTCATGTTTCACTGCCAGTGTTCCTCAGAATCTATTAATCAAGAACAGAATATTATGTGCCAGTTAGTGTCAGTTTGCGATATGATCACACTGCCATCAAATCATTACCACATTACTGAATGGGATCCGTCTATAATGCATCTTAGTGTAGGCCTAAATGCACAATGATAAAATGATTCCTGACACCATTTTCGTTAATTTTTGATATCGTTCTTTGACGTTCTAGTGATACTTATAGTGATCATTATTTGCATAACGTTTTAAAGATAAATAGATATTCAATTCAATTCAATTCAGTTCAATTCAATTCAACGTTATTTTCATTTCCATCAAATAAACAGGGAAAATTACATACAATGCATTAACAGATCATATTTGTAGTAATTTCAAAAACGTACATTAAGAAAATACATGTGATCATGAGTAACAACATAATTGAATTTATAAGGTATACATACATATGCATATTACATGGATGGGAATGGAAATGGAGGGTCCCACTAAAAAGCCAAGCTTGTACGATATGGGACCCTCAGAAATACATAAGAGAACGAATAATGACTTCATGAAACTACAAATATATGAAACAAAAACAAAGAAACCAATGTCAACTGACATATAATGAAATAACAGGAAGGAAAAAAAAGGGGGGGGGGGAATGAAACTGCAACACACGCCATCGTGGACACAAGCAAACTGAATTCCAGGATGTAGGAGTAATAAGACGCACCCTGGAATGATATTGCGAAGAATTGGGTACATATTATACCAGAAAAAATACAGAAGAGCGTGGATTAATATTATAATATTAATGATCAATCCTGATTTTATTATCTTCCGATATTGTTGGCAAAAATTATCTATTATACCTGCCCTTCCCCTATTTTTATCCACCTATCATGTTAATCTATCATCAATCAGAGAGTCGATTAATTAACAAGGACAATTAGCCAAAGTATCAAAGCAAACAATCACTTGTGACCTCAATTTGACCCCTGGCAACCACGGTTTGCTTTCACTCAATCCTTCCTTCCTTTATTCCTACAGGTGCGTCCCGTGCAAGGTTTTTTGTCTGTGTGGGTTGTCATTTTCCTTCCGAAAGGAACCCAATCCGACACAACTATAGACTATTGACACGCTCTGCTGTCGAAGGGAGAAGTCAATGCCACTTTTTTTTTTTTTTTTTTGGGGGGGGGGGGGGCGATTTCAATTATGCAAAGTGCTTAAATCGACCCTGAAATATTTTGATCCGTGATGCTTTATCACACTGCGACAAGATAATCTGCGGAGAGTTATACATTCAAGACACAGACTTGATTCAATAAAGTACAAGCTTCCGTTGATGATTTTGATCTTCCTGTAATTTTGTTCGTTTGCCGTTATTTTGCTTTTTTTTTTGTTGCCTGATAATGTAACGAGGCAATGTCGAAAGTTCCTCTGCAATCCTTTCTTGTTATTTCCTCAGTAGTCTATGTGGCCCGTGTTATAATAAAAGACTTGTAATAGCACATAGCTCTCTTGATGACATTAGTCTGACGACATAATTTGTTCATAATTATTCAGTGCCTTTATACCACTAGTATAAAACGTCGTTTTGACAAGATATTCTTTTTATAATTTACAAATTAAGACAAAATGCGAATGAAGTTACACGTTTCATAGAATTTCACCCCCTCCCCGAGGAAACAAACAAAAAAGACCGGTAGCTGCTTTAAAATCGGCCGAAAGACAAAAGCAAAACTTGTTCGAACATGGTTTTTCCATCAATTTATACAGTGTATTCATCATCATCACCATCATCATTACCATTGCTATAACCAATGTTTGTCATGAGTTTATGATAGGGCACATGGTTGTCTGTTGAGATTTCGCCTGAACTAAAAAAAAAAACAACAACTTTGGCTTGTTTGTATACTTGTCTTTCCTGGATGAGCCGTGATGCCAGGAAGACACGTGCCGTGAATTCAAAACAAAACTTCAGAACGAGCACAGGCGACAGCAACAGTTTTTGGAACCCTGCAGTCGACCTGGATGTGCACATTGATATAGCACATTTCTTCCATTTAAAGAGATTCAGTCACATTAAAGTCAAGGTTACTGAGACAGTGCAGAATGGGGTGACACATGCATTGTGAAACGGCCTCAAAGTACTAAACCATTCGACAGTATTATATGCGCGTCAGTTATCATCGTAATAATCTCGTCATTTTTACAAGGGCGGATTTGATTCTTCGGCGCGAAAATTTTTGTTTCCATTTTTATCTCGATATTTCAATTTAACTATTCCATATGCCAGGAAAAAACAACAACTTGCATTTACGCTATATAGATAGTCGGCAACGTTGTCTTATTTCTCCAGGTTAGTCACTTCAGCACTATACCGCTACTCCTCTAAAGGGCCCTGTCATTACCCATACAGGCATGATCCAGGTACCCATTTTTGACAATTTGGTCAAGAGGGAAGAGGCATCGTGGGTAAACGTAAACCACTTTTTTTTTTTCGCAAGGTTCGAACTCGGGACCTCTTTGTGAAAGACAGGTGTTCTACACCACTTTTCGCAGGTACCTTGCCTTCAATATCATTAGGTCTTCATTATTTAGTATAAATTTGCATAGTTTCTAATGATAGTGTGATAGTTTTGTTTATTTATGTTTGCATCATTTCATTTTTCTGTGTATTCATTTCCATGTTCAATTACCTATCTAATTCATTTTCGATATGTTTGCTTCTTCACTTAATCACGATTTCATTCATCGTTAGGTAACTTATTTTTCATTCTATTTTTCTAAGCCATCCCAATTATCGTAAACTCTAATACTGTACGTAATCAACTAAATGTATAGCCCCTCTCCATGCACCAGCGTTAAAAGCAAGGCCTCTTTCGATTGTATATGTAGAAGCTGGAAGAAAATAAAAGTGCCATTGTGAAAATTATTTTACCCTTCTCTTATTTCTCAATTTAGTCTGCCGTCCTTTCTAAGCAAAAGTCCAGCTACTGTTGACTGTTTTGATTTAAAGAGGAAATCCACCCCAAAATGGATAAACTTAACAAAAGAAAGAGAAAAATATTCCATACAGAACGATACAAAAACGACAAAAATCGGATAAAAAAATAAGGAATATATTCTACATGACATTTTGAAATTTCACATTTTTTCGGAAATCATTTCTTAACCAGTCCTTATGAATATTCAAACAAGCAAGTTAACGATATCATGCTCTCACAATTTCTCTTTCATTTCATATACAGAAATGATAAAAAAATCTCATATTTCAGCTGTATAATAAATGTAAAACTCACCTTAAAACTGCCAATACAATGCCTTTACTTTCATCAGCTAAAAATAACAATCTAACTTGTGAATCATGAAAAACTGTGAGGGTATGACATCAATACTGGTCAATGACTGGTCAAGAAAAAAATGTTATCCGGAGAAATTATGAAATTTCAAATCTCGTATTTTCCTTATTTCTTATCCAATTTGTGTCATTTTTGTATCGTTCTGTAGGGAATGCTTTTTTTTCTCTTTCTTTTAAAGTTTATCTATTTTTGGGGTGGATCTCTTCTTTAACCTCAATTTCTTTTAAATGACATCTTAGAGGTTTTGAAGATGCGCGCTGAACAAGGCACGGCGCTACTGATAGAGATGGGCTCAGTGGGTGTGGCGTTGGTAGACATGTACACTCTCATGTAGACACGGTCAAGAAAATCTAACACTAGTTATCGCAGCTGGGAGCTGATATATTTGATTATATTGAACGGGGACAAGATTTATGGTTCCAGAAGTGCACTCTCCTCTTGGTGGAAAAAAAAAATTTTTCGCCCATATTATACTTTCCTTTAGGCATGGTTTTTGTTGGCATACATAGCAGTACTTTATAGGTGCATCAATAAGTATAGTGTGGGAGGATTCAACATGATTAATATCTGACCTAGAGCAGTCTGTTTAATTTCAATCCTGAAATTTGGGGAATTCAAAGTCGTTTTAAGCGACGCTTCAGGTTATCGGGTCATAGCTTCTAGGGCTATAGGTTAACAATATAATTATAATTAATGATGAGTAATGATACATTAAATATTATGGGTTGTCTTGAACCGCGACCCAATTACCACCATCAACATCACCATCACCACCACCATCATCATCATCACCACCAACACCACCACCACCATCAGAATCAGCGACTGCTCTCCAGGCGTTATCTTCTCCTTAAGCGGGGAATGCGTGCGAAAAGCGTTAAGTAGCATAATACATGCTGACTGCCAGTAAAAGCAGGATTACCTTCACACTATTTCATTCAATGTGCAGTGTATTCTTTTTTTTTTTCAATTAATTTTGCTGCTTGGCTATAACAGAGCGTTCAGACTGAGGTCATTAACTCAAGTTGCGTTGTGCTAATTTCTGTCACTGCGACAATGTTCCCTATAACGAGGGTCACTGCCTTCAAAAGTTACACTAGACCAATTATTCAGTAACGCCAACAGGAAGCTGGTCTCGTTTCCCCGAAATGAGGACAAGAATAACCGGCAGACAGGACGGTGAAGTGAATGAAAACAAACAAAAACACCCGGAAGTGAGGTGTCTTCACAGTCAAAGAAACAACACACAAACAGACGTATCATTTCTTATCGCGATAGTGGGATCGATTTATAGAACAGCCAGACAACTGACTCGTCTGCGATATCTAAGTCTGGGGTCAAGTGTGGCACAAACGTTGACCAGAACTAACCAGCTAATTGACCAGGAAATGTGCCGTTAAATGCTTCGAGGACCACTGAGCGAAAATGACACATTTCTCCTGGTTCTCAGTTCAAAACAAAATTGCCTCTTCATACAATATTGTTTATTATCCGTATCACTAACTTGGCAAATGTTTTAAACACGACGCGTTATGTATCATAGTGATAAGAGTAACGGAATGGAACCGAACTGAACTGAACTGAACCGAAGGAAGAACTTACAGCCGTATAGTACGTCGAGCTCATTAGACGAGTGACAGGGCGTTTAGGCAGGACTAAAAGAAGACCCAGATTTTACAACAGCGTTTCAACAAGAACATCATTTTTGTTATTTGAGGAGAAAGGATGATTATTTTGAGTCTTTAAAACTGAACGACTGCACCGTACATTTGGCCTCTTTATTTGTGATTCCGAAATAATCGTATACAAGGAAGGAATATGCCGCGTGAAATCAAAACCGAACCTTTCCAGCGAAATTAATGCGCACCACATGTTTGTGTCTTCTCATTACATTAAATAGATCCTTCAACCAGAACACTGAAAGTTTCTCTAAAAACCAGAAAAAAAAACATAAAAAGTTATTGATTAAAGGTTTTCAATATATATATATATTCAAAATACCTTCCACGCACGTGCGCACATCACTAAATTTCCTTCTTTGTCATTACTTTAAGACGAAAAAAAAAAAACGTATCAATGATCAAAGTATATTCTTCACATCATAATGTTTCTAGAGATAAGATAACTCGGCAATCATGACGTTAAATGGGAAAAGAGAGTTACGTGCTGAAATATTGCTTAAAATGAGATTCTGGTTAGTTTAAGGACACATCGAAGGGAAATTTTGACGGCGATGATATCATCGACTTATCTAATTCGCCTCATATGTGTATCATTGTTTTGTATAAACTTGTTAGATTTCGAAACTCGGTGTAATTTTCTCAATGTTTTCCTTCTTTGATGGATCTTGTCTTGCACTGTTCTCTTTGTGGGGTGATGTTCGTTATTCCGTGGGTTCGTTAATCCGAAAATGATATACGGTTCGTTATTCTAAAGGTTCGTTATTTCGAAAAAATGAAATAAGTTTCGTTAATTCGAAAATGAAAACAAAGTGAATATACTACCGGACCTTCGGAATTACGAACCTTATTTCGTTGTAGGATTATCGACTCTGTGGATTAAAACAACTTTTTTTTTTTTTTTTAACGACTTGATAGATGATAATAAATCATTATTACTCGATACTGCTTTTGGTTATTTCATTGCTAGTCATGATTATTGGTATGATAATTACAATAATGATGTTACTGTCTCCTCTCTCTCTCTCTCTCTCTCTCTCTCTCTCTCTCATGTCTACTTTCCCACTTTCTATTAATTCCTTCCTTCAATGTGCATAGAGACATTAATCTATTTTTGTGACATGCGCTATATAAAAACAGTTTATTATTATCATTACTGATGATGGCGATAACAATAAGAACTAAAATAATGGTATAAAAGTAATAAAAAGAACCATAATAATGATATTTATTCCTACAATACGTTTTAGTTCTTGTCATCAAGATTAGTATCATTGTAGTCATTCCCATTATTAGTCTTATCATATATTTCATTAATACTATTGTTATCATGAGTATCATTAATGGATTCTATTTTCATAATCAATTTTCATGAATACACCCAATTCGTTATAAGATGCAGCCCAGGATTATAACACGTCTTTCGCACATCTTTACACCACGAAGGCTAATAATTATCATAACCCCTTACGAAGGCCACCCTGGCAAGCAGAAAACAGAGATCACAAAAATGTTTCATAATAATATGAAAGTCAACTTTGTGTATACATGCACCTGTATTCCATTTCCCCTTCAGAAAGAAAGTTTCAAGGTTTCAAGGATATATTGAAGAGGACAAAGTTCCTGAGGAACATAGTGTGGGCTATAATGTCTCCCTTGAATGTCTTCCCTACCAGGAAAGTCAACAGGTTTTTTTTTTCTGAAAATCATTATAAAATGGAAAGTTATTGATTTTAAAGGTTCCAAAAATGGCTCTCAAAATGATATAATCCACGTGCTTCCACACAAATTTTCACTAAATTACCTCCCTTGTCATTGAATAAAAAATAAACAAACAATTCGGCAATCGTGACATTGGACAAGAAGTATGATGATGAGAACGTGATGAAATATTGATTAAAATCTGTTCTCCTTTGTGGGGTGACGTTCGTTATTCCGTGTGTTTGCTAATCTGAAAATAAAATAAGGTCCGTTATTCTGAAGGTTCGTTATTCCGAAAATGAAATAAACTTCTTTAATTCGAAAACAGAAAGAAAGTGCGGACTTATAACGAACCTTTGGACTTTCGAACCTTATTTCACTTTATGATTAACGAATCTTCGGATTAAAGACACCTTATTTCATTTCCGGATTGACGAACTTTCGAAATATCGAACTTTATTTCATTTTCGGATTAACGAACCTTCGGAATGACGAACCTTCGGAATAACGAACCTTCCTGAAAAACGAACTTTAAACTTGTTTGTGTCACTCTGCACATCCACCATAAATATTAGATCATGGAGTGAAGTCATGGACGACTGCATAATATGAAAGGACGTTGACACTGACGTCGACGTTGACATCAAACATTCAAGCCAAAGCGTTTTTCAATAAACAGATTTCTGCCACCGAGATTCTTTACCCAGATTCTTTGATGTTGATATCTGGGTCAACGCGATTTCAGAATTGAATTGAATTAAATTGAATTGAATTGAATTGAATTGAATTGAACTGAATTGAATTGAATTGAATTGAACTGAATTGAATGAATTTCATTTCATTTCATTTCTGAATACATTGGAGTTCGGAGCATCACTGCCGAAGATTCACACGTTGTACTTTTTTAAACAAGCCATTAGCAAAAATAACTAGTTTTGAAGTGAGCAAATACAACTTCAAAGATAATATCGTAGTATTCCATACTGCTTATGATTATGCTTTAATAGTCATAATGATAATGATAACGATAGCGATGATGATGGTGATAACAGTAACGACTAAATGATGATAACTTATATCCCTATTTTACTTTTTTGTTTCTTGACATCAAGTTTACGATCGTTGTTGTCATTCTCATTACCGCGTCTTATCAGGTAACTTATCAAGGTTACTTTGCCATCATTGATGTTTTTTTGTTTCGTTTCGTTAACGAAAACACTCAATTTGCTATGATGCAAAATATGATCGTAACAAGTCTTTCAGACCTTGTCCAAGGTTGAAAAAAATATATTATCAATCCAAGGCCACCCTGGCGAGCAGAAAGCAAGGATCACAAGAGTGCTTCATTTGAAGGTCAACTTTGGGTACATTTAATTCCATTTCCCCTTTAGAAAGAAAGTTTCAAGGTTGAGATGGCGACAGGATATAGTATTGAACAGGACAAAGTTCCTGTGGAAGACGTGCAGTCTGGTTTAAAACATCTCCCGTTCGTTTATCAGGCTACCAATTAAGTCATCAGTTCTGATATAACAATATGCCATCCACACTGTGAGGCAGTCACTAGTTCGATGAACTCACAGCACACACATGCGTTGTAACGAGACAGGAAACACATCAGAGTCGGATGGTAGGAAGTACATTGGGAAAGAGCGAATGAGGTTATGCGTCTGTCGTGTAAATAAATATCAAGTCTATATTTAGAGGAAAACCAGAAAGCCCACAATACAGGTGCGGGGACGGCTGTTTTCAAACCCCCGACCCGCGTCTGTTTGTCAGTCGGGAATTGGATGTCTTGGCAGCAGAAATACGAAGAAACTCTCCGTTTCTCATGTAAACCCTCAACCCTCTCACAATTCATGGCTGTCACATCCCTATACAACGACCACATCCATAGAGCGACCGGTCGCACGTGTAACCAAGGAGTTATCAGACACTCCGTGGTATAACGGACACTGCACTCATTCCTGTTGCGTGGGGTGATATCAAAGATGAATCTACGACCCAAGGCATGTGGTTTCCGTCGCCTTGATGCTGACATACACCCCATCTGAAGGAGACAATGAACTGAGTGACTCTTTCATTACGACAGACCGTCTGAAAAAAGTACGAAAATGTACGTGCATATACTGTATTCTTCATATTGTCATATCGGGACATCCAGTTCCAGCCTGGATTTAACAAATGCTTTGACAGAACGATCATAATACCTGTTGAATTTATTGTCCTGTTTTCTTCAAAATTCGGTGACGTTTTCTGCTGATATTTGTTTTAATTCACCAAATCCTTAGATATTGTACAAAATGTGGTAAATACTCATTTATTTATGTCGAAGGCACCGCATAGTGTTAGAATTGTAAAAACAAACAAACAAACAAAAAAACTCCACCAACAACAAAAACAACAACACCAATAATACGAACAACAACAACTCATATTCTGGGATCAATTCCTGAAATTTATGCTAGTTTTGAAAGTTCATTCCTCATTCAGGATTGTATCATTTAAACGAGTAGAAACATCCGTTTGCCCCCCCCCCCCCCCCCCTCCGCATCGACAGTCGGCTATAACGTACTATACATACAGACGGGAAACACGTTTTGGATCTCTGGGTCAGATAGACCATGCCAAGACATAATGGTAGGCCCCTTCTGTAGACCTCGTTTCAGATAATAGGCCAAAAGTGAGTTCCCATATCTTACCCTTTCCCTTACTCTAATACCCCTCACTCTTTCATTTTCATCCCGTTTTAACAAATTACAAAATGACAGGTCAATTTTAGACACACATCTTCCGTCCATTATTATATCGCGCGTTTGGCCTATCGGGCTGTAAACGATGAAATAGTGCTATTAAAAGTAGGCCCTATTGTTTACCATTGGGAGCAGTGATTACAAAAAAAAAAATGTTCGAGTTATTACATTTAATGTATATGTGTTGGTCAGTTGTATCACAAAACATCCTAGTATTGATTACCACGTAACAATTTCGCAATAAAGCCTGAAATATAAAGAGACGTCTCTATTTTTCTCAATAATCCAAAGGTGTAGACGGTTTATTCTAGACACAAGTTTATCATAACTATTGTTCACATTTTGTATCTTGAACGATACTTAACATTGATCATACTGATTACCATTAACAGTCATTTATATCAAGCGATTTTTATTTTTTATGATTTCTGAGATCCCATTTTGAACACGAACACTCACACACGCTGACACATACGCACGTTTCTTTTTTTCTTTTTTTTTCATGAGCATCATTCTTATCGATTGCCGTTGGTATGTTGTCGGGTGATATTGTAAGTATTCTTATTCGCCTTATGCGCATTAAATGCAATTTCATTGCTAACATAATAATTTCTAGCATCGTCATCATTATCTAAATCATAAACATGTCATTACCAAGGTGAGGCATTTATACTTTATATTATGTCTTGTGGTCGTGTCTTTGCACGCGTCCTCCTGTCGCGGAACTAAAAACTAATTCAGTCAAAAAACAACGTCGCCTGAGCGGATCAGATAGAGCATTTAGAAATAATAACAACAACAAAAACAACACACAAATAACAACATCATTAGAGAGAAAGAAAAAAAAATCATTCCTCAGTTGTTCAGGATGTGTTAACCATTAATATATTTATCAAAGGGAGTGTTTTTAACTTTCCTGTTTTTGGAGAGACTCACAAGGTTGACATGGCGACAGTCAAACGAGAAACAAGACAAAGTTCCTGTCTATAAGGACAATAATGAAGTCCATCTAAACAGGCCAGTTCATCCGCGATAAAAACAAAACAAAAAAGTTAATGACTATAATAAAGATTCCTCTAGCACGGTGACAGGCGTTATACATGGCAACACCAACGATATTACTGATGACATATCAATTTCATCATTTTTTTTTTTTTTTATATAAACGTTCAGGCAAGTCATACCATCATCAGCATCTATTACGTCTTTGCTATTCGTGCCAGTATCGTAGTCATCACTAGCATAGCTATAACTATAATCTTCATTTGTACCTTATCTGTCGGTATTGTCCTGCATTTCACAATAATATCATTGATAAAAATGACACATTTTCCGTGATATCTCGTTGGTATTCCGCCCTGATTTGAGTCAAATTTCAATTTTCGACTATTTTACTATTTTTAGTATATTGATGAGATATTCTGTCATAAAGTAGTAAGTGATCTGCAATCTAAACAATCATGTTAACCTCAAGAATAGCTTTAAAGACGTTTCTGATGGTGTATGATTTTTCATTTATTACACGAAAATGTTAACATTATATAGTTTCAACAGAAAATGATATCCCATCCCATACAGTCGGACATTGAAAGGATATAAAGGAAGATAAACTAAACAATTGATCTCTAAATCTTAGACTTTGTTAGTATCAAAATGAAAAAAACAAACAAACTAAGTAACATTTCTGTTGGGTCGTGTGAAGTCATACTCAGCAGTTATTGTTATGTATGCAACAAAACTATTAAAATGACGACTAGTGACAATAAAGTGTATTCAGTCCCATATGTACATGTTTATGTGTGCGGCATGGATCCTTTGTGATTTTCAATAATTTTCAGTCAATAGAAAATTAATGTGTATTGTTCTCAAGAACTTTACTGACTGGTAGAATGCCAACTTTGCTGAGATAAACGACAATATCACTCATTTGCTTTGTCAACAATAATATTCTGATTATCCTTTTCCTTAATCTTTGCTCCATTTCTGCATAATTTGAGTGTAGTTGCAAGTCAGAATGTCAGGACAATAAGGATCAAGCATAAGGGCGTTTCACACGCTTTTAAAAAGGTCCTGTTTACCTTTGGGAGCAGTGATTTAAAAAATGTTCAAAATATCTCTTTTTTATGCATAACATTATGTGTAGGTCAGTATCACAAAACATCCTATACCCCCCATATAAAATTTTTGCCAAAAAGCCTAAAATATAAGGAAATATCACTATTTTTCTCATCAAATCATAACTGTATAATAAACAGTTTAATCTGGAAACATCTTTATTATGACTATTGTTGACATTTTGTATATTTAACTATATTTTACTCCACATAAAAAAAATACTGCTTCAAATTTTTACATTGATTGTTTCTATCCCTAACTCACATTTTAGAACTATTTTGAAGTACTAATGCTGCGTTTTGTTTCATCTGCAAATGGTAAATTGTGCCTTTACGAGTGACGACGTTACACAGCATCGGCCCTGTTTGTCTTGCGTCAGTATGATATCCAACGGCCACAGTATAAACGAGCGCTCGTCGGCAAACACGAAAACTGTTTTTGCTGAAGAAGAGCTGTCGCTTTTCCCGACAACTGAGTCGCATCTGTACAATCAGATTACCAAAAAACTCACACTCGATTTGAATTCTCCACTCGGGACGATCGGAAAAACATGGTTTTCCCCCAAGTTCCTCGTGGCCCGTGTTTAGTTAAATCTATTATGGATGTTTGTCTGCGGTAAATCTTCAGCCGACATCCTCCTCCGCAGATAGGAACGGGAAAGGCGCGGGAAATCATATTCCGAGAGTTTTGACTAATCAACCGCGCGCTGAACGCAGGCAGACGACCAAACAACCATGCGAGAGAAGAAAGAGAGAAACAACAAAAACAAGCGATTCGGCCCTGTCCTCTTGAGGTTTCAGCAATTACGGGAGGAAATTATTCACGATGCTGATTCTGAAATGGCTGCCATTTAGCGGGCAGTTAAGATTATCAGTAGTGTCATTTTTGGAGGAAATAGTCTGGCCATTAGGATGTTTAACGGTACTATACCCTTTTCTCGCCGATCATACTACGTCTTTCATTTACCTATATACCCTGGCCTGATCAGCTGATGTTGACTTATCGTTTTATTACCAACGAATAAAATACTGACAAAATCGGTGGTCATCCTATATTCTTACTTACAGACATGGCTTTACAGCAGGTGAGACGAAATATCGTATGTAAATTTTAAGTACAATAGAAACGGGAATGTGTTTGGTGATGAACGCAGACATTCTTTTTTTTTTAACTTCATGTTAGCAGTCTCACTTATAGGACACAGCAGTATAATCAATGGTGTATGTGGTTTAAAGTAAAAGTATTGTCATGAAAATTTATTGGTTTGTTTCAATACTTTTTTTTCTGTTCTGTTTGTTGGCAGCTGGTTGCAAAATAATTATGTTGCTGTCGGTTACTTCTGAAATATGTTAATTTTTGTAGAGACTATAGAACCCAGTCTCACTTTGATCACTACCTGAAAAAAACCCCAAACAAACACCAAAACAATATATACATTGATATTGATATTTGTGGTGTGCCAGAATGATTCACAACATAAGTCTATTACTAACGCAGTATTCTACAATCTCGTAACAGGTTGAGAAATCAAAGTGCAATACGAAACTATATCCAGTTGGTTTCAATCAATGCGGAAAGAAAGAAAAATGACAACAAAATATTAAGATCACACGACCAAAATGGTCAAAGTTTTCTGCAAACTGGATGTAAAATCAGAAAGTTGATCTGGAATGATAACTTTTCATGCTTTTAAGAAGCGGTGATTTTTATATAACAAGCAAGCACCTTTTGCAATAAATAGGCGAGGTGATGCCTCACGCCACCACCATCGACGTAAATAATCTTCTCACTATAGATTCCTCTCTTTTACATGACTTGTGAATGTCAACATGAAAAGTTGTAGATGAACTCTTCATACAACACGCTATACTATACTGTAGTTGCGTTGCAATAACTTATCCAGCAATTATGACTTCCACTTGGGTGAAAGGTGTATACATACCTTGACAACCAGTATTTTTCCACCAAAATGATGATTATGATTTTACGATATGTTTGTGCATAAACTAATGGTGGAGATATGAACTAATGACAACATTACCTTAGCTACTTTACTTAATGTGGTGATGGAGACAAGTAAAACTGTTCGGTGCCAGCATGGAATTCCCAGTAAGTTTCATAACTTTCTTGTGTGACACGAAATGTCTGAATTTGGTGAAACCTCTGCACCTTTCCGTATATCATGATTCTACCCTGTTGAGTAGAATCTAATGAGTCAACCTGAACGTCTATTTTTTAAAGGCATGATTTACCATTTGCAGATGAAAAGAAAACCAGCATTAGTGCGTTAAGATAGTTCTAAAATGTGAGTTAGGGATAGAAACAACCACTGTAAAAGTCTAAATCCGTATAATCGATGTTAAGTATTGTTAAATACACAAAATGTGAACAATAGTTATGATAAAAATGTTTCCGGACTAAACCGTCTTACAGTTATGGTTCATTTAGAAAAATACTGGTATCTCCTTATATTTTAGGCTTTATTGCGAAAATTCTATGGTAGGATGTTTTGAGATACAACTCACCTACACATATGCATTAAATGTGATATCTTGAAATTTTTTTTTAATCGCTGCTCCCGAAGGTAAACAGGACCTTTAAGGAACATGCTGCATGACTCCCCACTGAATGGTCACGCAGGAGACGGGATAACGTTTTCCAACCTTGGATGGAAATAATTTTAAACTCGGTGAATAATTGAACAGTTGAATCATCCATATTTTCCGCGGAGTCAACAGCTTGAAAAGAAAAAAAAAAATGATAGCTAAAAAACAGGGAACCCCACCAAAGACAATGACAAAAACAAACAAAATCAAAGTCAAAAGAAATGACATCAGATCTGTCATTCTCCATATAATATCTTAAGTTCTGCATTATTAAGTCCCATGATAATGGAAGGCGACAAGCCAATGAGAAACAACATAATCGAATATTTCCTCCAAATGCCAAAAAGATAAAATGAATGAATGAATGAATGAATGAATGGATGAATAGATAGATTGTATAGATAGATAGATAAATAAATAAATAAATAGATCAATAAATAGATCAATAAATAAATCAAATGAACAAATGAATATAAAAAGATAGAGTTGTGTTGATCATATTTATCTGTCATGATATTAACTCAGTGTCACTTGTCACGAAGTTGGGGGCGGCCCAGACGGAAGGGGAGTAGAACGAGAAGAAAAATCACGACGGTTTCCATGGTTTGGTCTTTGACTCTGATTTGCTTTCCTGTGGAAGTGATTCCACATGGATACGGAAGCGAGACGCATTGAAGGAGTGTGCCTGTCTGACCACACATGGCTTGCAAAACAGCAACAACAACAACGAAAAAACCCCGCACACAACAAAAACAACAACAACCCAACAACCACCCCAAAAAGAATTAAAAAAAAAAAAATCAACCAAACACCCGATTCGACAGACGTACGATAAAATAGCAAAATCATAGAAACCGCGAGGAAGCAAACGGATAGAGCCAAACATAAACATTTCCTCTATTTATTGTGGGGTTTTTTGTGTGTGTGTGATAGTCTATCGTCTGACATTGGTTACATTTCAAGGCAGATCAGATAATAATTTGCTTCTGCTGCATATTTGTACAGACGTTTTCTATTTTTATCAGCGATTTTGTGTGGAAGATTAATACAATCAAACTATCAGGGGCATACAGACAATCACACCTGATTTGGCAAAAATACACATGTATACCAACATGCACACTGGATATGTGCATAAAAAATACACGAAACGCGTTGTTTCTCTAAGCCCAATACTTTCCACTGTTTTTAAAAAGTCAAAATGATGCATAAGTACCTCAGACAATAAATTTGGACTACATCATGAAAGTTACACTTCCCACGAAGATAGCAAGCGTCATAGAACACATAAAGTCTAACGATGAAAAGCCTTGATACATCCATTGGTGGTTTCTTTTGTCACCTATTAGCAAATGAACATAACATGATAATATCATGATTTTTGAAAGCTGATCGGATGTAACATGGCGCTCGCAGCACACGCCATTGCTGCAAATACTAGTTTGTAGTCTGGGAGCGAGTGTTCCTCTAAATAATGAAATGACGCCCCCTCTCGATGAAAGACGTGCATACTCTCTGATTACCCCTTGCTTTCCGATGTCTCAGACTGCAGCACAATACATGAACAGTTCATGAAGAAGAGGCGTAGCGTGGCTTACCGCAACTACTATGTACACGCTGCGAGCTGCATACGCTTACATACATGCATACATGTATTTTAATGTCGCGCCGCACAAATTTTAAGCATTGGTGGAAAATGTGAAATAAAATATCAGTCACGCAAAATTTCATCAAGACTTGTAGAAGACTTAGCTGGTTGATATCACTCGACTAGTTATATGTAGGAAGAACATTCGTTCGAAAGTCTAACGAGCTTCTTTCGGACACTGAAAAGAGACGTGCAAAAAGAGGCATGAAGTTATTGAAATGAAATAATTTTGTCGAATTCAGTATGTATCACTGGATTGAAGAAAAAAAAAATGGCATAACCACCAGTGTCGAGTGTAGGTCCATTTTTCTTGCACGTTGTGTGTAGACCAAATTCGCTTCAGCCTCAAATGCAGCAAATCACAGAACGTCAACTTATGCAATAATCACAGTACCCGCACAACATGTGTGTGATAATTTTCGTACCTATTCTCTGTTGATATACAAACTGCAACACACAGGAGCACAAATCATATGAACACAAACACATATTTGTATCGTAACTTTAGACAAAGCAAATGGACAGTGGGCATGATTGTATGGGGTCATTTTTGAGCTGATTGTATACTGATATATGAGTATACTAGGAACCGAATGTTGTAAGCAATATTGTATGTGAGTAGGGAATAAAAACGTTGAATTCAAGTAACATTTTCACCTTTGTTTATTTGTTTCATTTCCATCTGAGTAGATGACTGGATAGCCAATATTCAGCTGCATAGCTGGTCTTCCATGGGGTCTAGTTGGATGTGATTCACCTTCCAGTTTTTGTTTTTAAATAAAGCAAATAAAAAAATACACGTTTCACATGGTCTTCAAAATAGTTTTACTATCACACTTTGAGTATGATGCTTTATTTAGCGATGGCAATGGTGGTCTTTTTAAAATAATTGATAGCTAGATTCTTTTTTTTTTCTCCACAGAGCACGTGGTGGGCTTGTGTTTGTGCGCATACTTATAACACGACCAAATTCACGTGTTCGATTAATGAGCAAAACCTCGAATGAATCTCCACCCCTTGAACATTTATATTAGTTTTTCAGTACCTGAGGCGTGGGCCCATGATCCGATAACCGTCTTGAGTGGGGCTGATTTGTGAAGGAGCTTGTGTTAATTAGCTTTCTGCATGCGATGAACGTAAGATTTTGATACTCAGAAAAAAAAAAACCACCCAGACTACCAACGAATTGATTATAAAAAAAAAAAAAAAATCTTACTCATCACGTAACACTAAGTACTTTGTAGTTGGAGTAGAAGTGTGTGGTATTAGCAAGGAGAATAATACTAGTACCGTATGTTGTATGTTTCCTCCACAGCGCTAGACGATAGAAGTTTAAACCAATCACCTGCTAGTCCACGCAAACCACGCCCCCGAGGCGCACTAGACGGTTTCTTCGTTGCACCGCTTCGTGTGATTGAAAGCATCGCAGTGAGTGCTTGTGTGCGGGGGTGGCTCATCGCTCGAGTGAATGAGAGAAAACTTGGGGCGAGTTTAATCCAACAAGTTTGAAGAGTAGAAGCACACTCGACCAGGCTGACGCTGAGCGAGACGGTTGTGAGGTTGTGTGATTGCCGTAAGCTCGCTCGCATCGAGCTGTTCTGTTTGGAGTAGTTGATTTTGGGCTTCACGCCATTCCACTGCTGCTGTTGAGGAAAACTGCAAACTGTGCTGAAGTTGAAGTGGGAAATCCATCATGGCTTCGGCACTTTTGTGTTTTGTTATCGCTATCCTGCCCGCTCTGATAGCGGGACAAGGTACGTGGGTCCTCGGTACCAGTGATGTCAGGACTGTTGAACCAGTGAATCCCGTAAATGGTGGGACTGATCTAGACGGATCGTCGGGCATAATTGTGAGGAATACCGGTATAGCTGTGCCCTTCGGACGGGAAAAGGCCATTGATCCTGTCACAGAACTGACGATAAATGTCGATCGAGACGCTGGACATGTTTGTTACGTAACAGTGCTCCCTGATCCTCTCTCGCAGGTTCCTGGTCGTCTCGTCCCAAAGATGTTTCCCTGTGATTTCGGCCCAGGAGAAGTCAAGTACGTCCACTTTGGTTCCCGTAAGCCTCAACGCGATCGCGTGCGATTACAACTCCGCTATGACTCGCTGGATGAAACCACCATCATACCATTCATGATCGATGTGAAAGTGGAGTCGAAGCAGTTGCAGATTGTCACGCAAAATATTCCCCTTGAAGTTGAGCTGATGGGAGAAAGTGATAACTTGGATTCCACCAAATTGGGATTTGCGTACGACCGCGAAACCGAGGTTTGCAAGGTCACCGTGCTGAGTTCGAGCTCCGGTCTTCCACGATACGGCGAAGTGATCGACAATGCCAATCAGGGACAAATGATCGACTGCGAAAGTTTCCTTACACCTGGAATACGATACCGTCACACGGCTCAAACATCATCCCCCCGAGAGGATTACATCCCACTGGTAGTCGAGCTCCAGTCGAGCCAAAGTGGTGAGGTGATTAGGCAGGAATACTTCCAGAGCATGGTAAGAATTGAGAATGGACTTGAAAATACCCCACCAGGTGTTGACCTGCAGGCGACTATGATCATGGAAGTTGACCAGTTTGTGATGACAGCTATCACTCCTGAGATTCTGATGGCAGAGGATGCAGAAACACCTGTTGACATGCTTGTATTTAACATCACCTCACCCCTCGGTCCTGGCGAAGGGTACATTGTCAGTACCGATGACCGTAATCTCCCTCTCTCATCTTTCACCCAAAAGGACATTCGTGATCTCAAAATTGCCTATGTTCCTCCTGCAGATGATTCAAATGTTCAGCGCATCTTCCAACTTGAGCTTGAAGTAGTTGACTCTGAGCTTGCTACCTCTGTGCCATTCACATTCATGATTGTGGTGAAACCCAAGAACACACTAGCACCAGTTGTTACTCGTAACACAGGACTCACACTCTTCGAAGGTCAGTCTCGTCCTTTGCTCACGTACCAAAATCTTGAGATATCAGATGAGGACAATCTTCAGGACGTCATCATTGCTCCAATCAATGGGTCCCGGCATGGTGAATTGCGAATCGGTGGTCAGCGCATCAAGCAGTTTACAATTGCTGATCTCATTGAAGGTGCAGTGACATACCATCACTACGGCACTGACACCTACAGCGACAACATAATTTTCAGGATGACAGATGGCAGTAATGAAGTTGAGTTTCTGTTCCCAATCATCATTGCTCCTATTGATGATGAAGCTCCAATTGTTGATGTTAACACAGGTATTGTTGTGAATGAAGGAGGAGAAGTTCAAATCACTCAGTTCGTGCTGAGTGCCACAGACATTGACTCTGATGACAGCCAGATTCGCTTTGTTTTGGAGCAGCCATATTCTGACCAAGGTAGTCTCTTCCTACGTCAGCTTGACATCCCTGCAGATCCCCAAAATTGGATCATTCAGGGAAATTTCTATGAACGCGAGACCACTGAATTTACCCTTGATGACATCTTGAATGGGCACCTGTTCTACCGACATGGTGGTATTCACAACCAGGATCCTGTGTTTGACAGAATGCTCTTCCGGGTCATTGATGCAGCTGAACCTCAACCAAATGAATCTCCAGTCCAAGAATTTGTTGTTAAGGTAATGCCACAAGATTTGCAGCCTCCTGAAGTCTTCGTTGGCACCACACTCCAACTAGTTGTCGATGAGTTCCAAATCACCCCAATTGTCAAGAAGAACATGAGGTATACCGATTTGGACAGCAATGATCGTGATCTGAAGTACACAATTATTTCTCCCCTATCTGACATTGATCCCAGTAACCCTCTCCCAACTGGTGACATTGTTCTGACGGATGATCCTGACACACCTATCACCATGTTCACACAAGCGCAGATTAACCATCTCAAAGTGTCATACAAGCCTCCAAGCACTGAGCTGGGTATTGCTACACGTCTCATCGAATTCCAGTTTGTTGTACAGGACAGCCAGGGAAACATGGCAGCCCCTCAGAGGTTCTTGATCTTCCTTCGCCCAGTAGACAACAAGCCCCCAACAATCACCAATACTGGCATTCAGGTATTTGAGAGAGGTACCATCACTATTGATCAGACCATGCTTGATGCTACTGACCCAGACACAGACAGGAGCACAATCCGGGTAATTGTTGTCCAAGAACCACAGTTCGGAAGCATCACTCTTGAGGGTATTCCTCTGCAGCAAGGAGACGAGTTCACACTAACAGATATTGAACAAGGGTACGTTCAGTATGTGAGCAGTGGAGCTGAGGAAGAAGGTGATTTAGTCAATCTTGAGATCACTGATGGTGTGCATGTTGTCCCTATTACCATTCATGTGGCTGTCGAGCCCATTGATGATGAAGCCCCTACACTTGATCTCCCCCCAGGCACAATTGGCTCATTCCTGGAAGTGCAGGAGAACTCCTTCAGTCTCATTACTTCTAACATCCTTAGTGCATCTGATCCTGATACAGAGGATCTTCTTCTGACTTTCATTGTTGATCGCGAACCAACAGAGGGTAAAATCCAGAGCAACAGTATCGATACCCTAATCTTTACCCAACAAGATATTGTGAATGGACTTGTGCGATATGTACACACCAGTGGTGAAATTGGACCTACCAAACGTGAGGATTCCTTCAATCTCACCCTCTCTGACATGTCTCCTGACTGGGTTGTTGGTGGCAACCAGATTACCCAAGTAGAGGTCTTTGTTACCATTCTACCTGTTGACAATCTTGCACCTAATGTCACCATGGGTATCCAATTCTATGTTGATGAAGCTGGCAAAGGAAACATCAACATGACCCACCTCCAGGCCCCAGATGTTGATACTGAAGATGATGATGTCCTGTGTACCATTGTTGTGAATCCCAATGTCGGATATTTGGAAAACATTGCACCAGCTCCTGGTTCAGAGAAGTCTCGGGCTGGTATGCCCATCAGTGCCTTCAGCATCAAGGATCTCCGCCTTAACCACATCAACTATGTACAAAGTATCCATCTTGGAGTCGAACCTGATGAGGACCAGTTCACCTTCCGATGCACTGATGGTGTTAATGAGTCACCAAACTTCCTATTTCCAATCAACATCAATCCTACAAATGATGAGAAGCCCACAGTCTATGCTCGTGAAATCATTGTAGAAGAAGGTAGCCGCACCAGGATCGATTCACCCCTCCTGAATGCTGAAGATCGTGATGTTCCAGCACAGGAGCTTCACTTCTTCATTGTCAGCCCACCAGAGCATGGCACAATCTTGTATGCCAGACCAGGAGGTGACATTCCCATCCTTAACTTCACAATGGATCAGATCTTGACTGGAAATGACATTCTGTATGAGCATGATGACTCAGAAACCACCGAGGACTCCTTCACTGTTCTGCTTACTGATGGAAAGTATGAGGTCAACAAGGAGATTCTAGTGATGATCATCCCTAGGGATGATGAAACACCTCGCCTCACCATAAATGATGGTCTTGATATTGAGATCGGAGACATCAGAGTAATCAACAACCGCATCTTGAAGGCAACTGATCTTGATTCTCCAGACTCCAACCTGACCTACACTGTGCGCTTTGGACCTGACCAGGGATTGCTACAGAGGCTTGACAAGTTTGATGGTTCCGTTGTTCAAAACATCACCCTTGGTATGAATTTCACACAGTGGGAGGTTGACAATGGACGTATTCGATATGTGCACACTGGGGCTACTGGTGGTCGTGACCTCATCAAGTTTGACATAACTGATGGCGAAAACCCTCTCATTGACAGATACTTCTATGTAAGCATTGATCATATTGACAATGTCCATCCATCCATCATCAATGCTGGTGTTACCATGCAGGAGGGAGGTCGAGTTACCTTGACAACCAGCATCATTAGCACAAGTGATCTGAACAGTCCAGACGAGGACCTCCTCTTCACCATCACCCGTGCTCCAAGCAAAGGCCATCTGGAGAGCACTGATAATCCAGGCATGCCAATCAACTCCTTCACCCAACTTGACCTTGCTGGAAACAAGATCTACTATGTGCACACAGCTGATGATGAGGTCCGCATGGACAGCTTCCAGTTTGAAGTGACCGATGGCTTCAACACTGTTGTGCGCACTTTCCGTATTGCCCTGACTGATGTAGACAACAAGGAGCCTGTGGTTGAGTACACTACTGTCCGTCTGCAAGAAGGAGAAAACAAGCTCATCACACCATTTGAGCTTCGAATCGATGACCGTGACACCCTCGATGACAGCCTTCTCCGCTTTACCATCACCCAGCTCCCAATCCATGGTAATCTCCTGCGTAACAACACCGAGCTTGTGACAGAGTTCACCATGCACGACATCAATGAAAATCTGATCAGCTATCAGCATGATGGCTCTGAGTCCACCACCGATTCTTTCTCTTTCATTGTCTCGGATGGAACCCACAACGAGTTCTATGTCTTGCCAGATATCACCACCCTCACCAGGCAGCCACAGCAGGTTCCCATCGAGATTGTCCCAGTTGACAATGGTGCACCACAGATTGTTGTCAACCGAGGCGCTCCGACTCTGGATGCCCTGGGCACCGGTGACCTAGGCTTCATGATCACCAACAAGTACCTGATGGCAGAGGATCGGGACAGTGTTGACAACAGTCTTCTCTACGTCATCACCACACAACCCCGGTATGGCTACCTGATGAACATCGCCCTTGGAAATGTGTCCATCACCAACTTCACTCAAAGTAAGTCCAGATTGTGACTTTATTGTTCAACAAACAATGAGATGCATCCATTGTATACTGGTGATTTGCATTTCCCCCTAAAATGCCCCCTCCCCCCCCCCCCAAAAAAAAAAAAGAAAGAAAGAAAGAAAGAAAAAAACAAAAACAAAATCCCTAAAACATCCTAACAACAAACGAACACACTGTAAATGGTCAGTTAAGGAGGCTGAAAAGTAATGTCTCTATATTCATAGTGGAAAGTTGTATCAGATAAACATGTATTTTTTCTGAATGAAAACGTTGGTCAGAAAACATGAATTATAAGAGAGAATCTGAACGCTGTCTTAAATGACACATCAACACACAAAATGTCATTACTTAATGTGAATGTTTGTCCCCATTTATTCTTTCCATCTCATCTTTTTTTATACAATACAAATTCCTTCTTTGAGCCCATCTTGTACACCATGTGTTGTTACTTTGAAAAAGATGGCACGTGAAAGATGCCTGCTGAATTTTAGACATTTTTAGCTCAGAGCACTGTACAAATGATTGGTTAAGTTTCAAATCACCAGTAATAACAAGCATGCATATCAAGTCATGGGTGTGAATGATGTATTATGATGTGATTGCAAGTTTGTGATTACTATGACGTGACATGAAGATTCAGAGTTTTCCATGAATACTTCATGTATATGCACTGGATGCACCTGGTTATGGCCATGGATGTTGAGTGTTCTTGTGGATGAATATAATGTAAAGTATGTTAATTGCCTACTCAAACGTAAAATATATAATGTGCCAGTGTGTGCCTGTTTCAGTGTGTGTGTTTGTGTGTGTGTGAGAGAGAGATAATGCAATGTTCAGTTTTGAGTATGAGACAGTAAAAGACCTTGCAACACCTAGTTTAGCATCCATCTTAAATTACAAAACAGCTTCTTCTTGTGTTCATGAAAGGGATGGGAATACATTCACATGAATATGAAATATAGATTCTTTTGCACAGTTCTCATGCTGGATGCAGTTAAACTTATGTCACCTGACCTACACTCACAAAGTGAAGTCTGCAGAACATTACCACTACCACCTACACACATGGGATGAACAGTCCTTTTGCAAGTGCATAGTGTCCTGTTCTTGTACCGGTACAGTGGATATGAATATGCAAATGAGTGAGCTGACCATGTCATAACCTCACAATTTTCCATCGGCCGTGTACCGTATGCCATAAATTCAACGTTTCTCAAGTTCATTAAAGTCTGAAACATGATGTTATTTCTGGTTGGATATCTTCAGAATAGTGATCAATTAGATATAAATCAGGATTTGAGCCTCGGCATAATTGCATTTGAATGAAAAACTGGGAATTTCAGAATTTTATGTACAAACTGTATGGCAAGTTGTGAGGGTATGACATGCCCACTTTGCCGTTTCCATTTGCATGTTGACTGTTCAAGAACTGTTTCCTCAAAAATTAGCGAAACTTCGAAATGTCATAACTTAAGATCCTTGATTTTCATCTCATTTCGATCATAATTTTATCATTGAAGTTATAATATTTTACTCTTTCTTATTAGATTAACTTATAATTGGACTGGCTTTTCCCTTTAAAGGGACTGTACAGTACTGGTTGAGGTGGGGATTCATGTTTTAAACATTCCTAAGTGAGATAATGAGAAACCTCTTATGAAATATGAGAGAGTATGTAATTTAAGAATGATTCAACATTTGTTTGATGAAAATTGGTTTTCAAATGGCTGAGATATCCAAAAAAGTGATAATTATAAAAGGCGACAGGCCACACCTTTTATTAGGATCTCTTTGTTTTACAGTGTTTTTGGATATCTCAGCCATTTCAAAACCGATTATCATCAAATAGATTTTTGATACCCCTTAGAATTGCATGCTCTTTGACATCTCATAGAGTGGATTCTGAATATCTCTCAAAACGTTAAAAGCTAAATCCTCACCTCGACCAGAACTGTATACACCCTTTAAGAATTGGAGGCAAGCTCAAGCTTGAGAACATTAGGCACCTGTTAGAGAAACCTCAACTTGCTTCTGCCTTTTGTCTGTTGTTCATGGCCTGTTTGGGGGCATAGCTTTATAACAGTGGAATTAAGTAAGTGGTATTAGACAGAGCGTGTGCTTTCTCA